>NC_048299.1:73493714-73793714 GCF_013100865.1 Trachemys scripta elegans
CCTCACTTCTTGCATCTGAAGAAGTGAGGTTCTTACCCACGAAAACTTATGCTCCCAATACTTCTGTTAGTCTTAAAGGTGCCACAGGGCCCTCTGTTGCTTTTTACCCATGGATTGAATATGCTGATGGTCACAAGGTGTGCTCTGAGGGAGCTAAGAAACAGCTACAAAGATTTTAAGGACAAAAAGCAGTCCAGAATCTTAGCAGATAGAGGAGGTTTTACCTGTCGATTACACCAAAACATCAATCTCTTCCACTTTGATTGTAGTATTTGCTGGTAGAGCAAATCTACTGAACAGGCCTTCTTTAACTCTGACATCCACCCAAATACACCACTCTCAGGTGAAGTGTGAATGGATTGGGGTGGCAAGTCTGTCCTGTGTCAGACTAGTAACTGGTGTATTGGGGAAGGTAGAGAAGGGGTCAGATGGAGAGTTGTAGAAGCATAGGGTACCAGAGTTGTTGGGTACAACCCAGTGCTATAAGGATGAGTTGCACCTTGTCCTTTCTGATTTTTCTCAATGCTCAGGGTAAGACTGGGATTGAAGGAAATGCATATCTCAGAGCTCCTTACTTCTGTATGAGAAATGCACTGCCCAAAGATCCTGGGCCAAAATCCCCTCTGGAACAAAAGTCCTTGCACTTGTTTTTCACATGGGACGCAAAGGGATCTGTGCATGGAAGAACTCACACTCAAAACACCTCCCAAAGTGTCGGGTCATGCAACTCCCCCCACTCTGCGGAGAAGTGTCTACTCAGAGAGTCCACCAGAGCATTCTGGAGCCCTACCAGGTGGATCGTGGTTAGGGAAATCTGCATAGAGATACACCAGTTCCAGAGGGTGATGGCCTCCACACAGGCCTGTGAAGAGCATGCTCCTCCCTGTTTATTGATAGAATAGGGTCTCCACCATGTTGTCCTATAAACACATGGATTGACTGGCCAAGGATGCGAGGGAGGAATTGTTTGCAGGCTAATGTGACAGCTCTGAGCTACGACACTTTGATGTCAGGACCATGACACCTGAGCAACTTGTCTCTCCATGTGTGCTCCCCGACCCAAGAGGAACACATCTATGATCATGGCCTTTGTTAGAAGTGTGTTTGTGTGCGTGGGGGTTGGGGGGGATGGCGTTGAATGGTACACACGCCCCCATACTTCCTTTACTTGGTGGGAAGACAAGAGAGACTAAGATTCTTTGGGGAACTTGGAGATGAGGCAGTAGCTCAAGTATCCCCTTGTTATAGGAGGTACTGGCTCTATTGCCGCCAGCCGGAGGAGCAACTCTACCTCCTCCCCTAGGATGCTCTTGGGAGAGGAATCCCCAAAAAAGAGGTTAGGGAAGTGGGACAGAAAGGGAAGATAATTCGATGACGTACCCTAAAGTAACGACCTCCAATATCCATTTGTCAGTCATGATTTCTGTCTAGGCAGCTAGGTAATGAGAAAGTCAACCTCCAAAGGGAGGGAAAAAAGGCCAGAAGCATTGTGCAGATCTAGAGGGACAGTTAGTGTGTAGCTTTGGAAGGTCCCATCAAAACATCACTCTTGAGGGTGACGATTGTTGGGAACTAGAAGATAGTTGACTGTGGGCACCCTTTCTGTGCATCGTCTGACACTTGTGTGGTGTTTCAGATACCTGCTGATAAAAAGGCAGCTCATGCTAGTTGTCCGAACGGTTTACTGGGTTTTCTTTTGATTGCAGGTGTGTAAATACCCAGTGATCACAAGGTGGCTTGAAACATGACTCTGGGCAAGATATGGTGAGGAACAAGTGGAGGGACTCATCTGTTTTAATGCTGTATAGAACAACGTGCTCAAATGAAAGGTCTTCCACTGTTGTTTGAACCTCCTTTGGGATTTATGAAGACGAGAACTACAACAAGCATCTCATCACCACAGCACTGGCAATGTATCTCACCACCATGTTCACGTCATCAAGGACAGTCTGAAACACCGATCTCATTACCAGCTTTCCTTAGTCAATCAGAACCTTGACCTGGTCTCTAACATCCTAATGCACCTTGTCAAAGAAGCTGGCTAGCTTGTCATAGATGGTAAAATTGTATTTGGCCATCAGAGCTTGGCCATTTGAGATCTGGTTCTGCCAAAGAGGTCAAGTGTCCTCACTTCTTTCTCATGCGGCACAGATTTGGGTTGCATGTTCTCAGTGGCTGCAGATGCCACTAACGAGTTGGGAGGTGGGTGAGAAAATAAGTATTCCGACCCTTTTGCAGGGATAACATACCTCTGGGACACCAGTGGGATCATGGTGGGTATCCACCAGAGGGCCCTGTCAGGTTTGAGGATAGTCTCATTAATAGGAAGAGCCACCCTATTTGGGCCTGAGCTATGCAAAATGTTCAGCAGTTTGTGTGGTACTTCCTGAACTTCTTCCAGAGGAATTAATAGCAACTTTGCCACCCTTAAGTAACCTGGAAGGTCTTAGGCTCCCCAGGGTGAGGCAGAGAAGGTGGAATCTCCACTGCTTTGTCTGAGGAAGAAAAGGCCAATGTCACAGGTGTAGACTCCTCCAGCTCCTCTTCCTCATGCCGCTGGAGTTGAAGTTCCTGAGGAGGCTGAAGAAGCTTCTCTTCTAACCTGGGAACCTGAAGTCTGCTTGGGTCTTTGTACTACAAGGTGGGTATTACTGGGTGATAATCCCACAGGCCATCTGGGACCCAATGATGCCACTGAAGGATCACATAGCCCCTTAGTACCAGGAAGCAGGTACCAGTGAGTATGGGGATGTGATATCCTCTTTCACAGGAGTGTTAAGAAACCTTGGAAACACCTGATATTTTTTCAAGGCTGCAATCCCTCAAGGGGTCCTTTGGGGCATAGTCTGGGAACAGCTGTCTGTCGTAGCCCTCTTCTGACTCAGTGGATCCGGATCCAGAGGGGGAGCCCTCAGTACCAGGAGAGGCAGTGGTGACCTGCCGCTGCTCATTGTTCGTACCAGCGACAGTTTGGTTTGACTCCTATTTGTGGGCAGGGATGGAGACAGGTACCATAATGAAGATATCGGTACCCGCTGAAGTCCTGGAACCAGGAGTTGAGGTCTGGAAAGGAGAGGGGACTCTGGTTCCAGGAGCAGGAGAAGGTCTTCCAGAGCTAAGTAGCAAGCCAGAGTCAGAGTCATTTCCATGGTAGAGGCTGCTGGATCTGGTGGCACTGATGTTGGTTTTGATGCCAAAGAAGTAGCCCCAATAACAGAGGATGCTGCAGTTTTTCCCTTTTGAATTCTCAGTCTAGTCCTTCCCAGCACTGGACAGTCCCACTGTGGAACACAGAGCTCCTGATGACTTGGTTCAGGATAGGGATTTCTGCCTTTTTAAAGGGCTTGGATGGGGAATCTTCCCTCTTGTCCTTGTGGGAGTACTTAGGTCTCCTTTCCCTTTGTTTACTCTGGCTCTGCTCTCCAGGCTCTCTTGGAATAGGTCTACATTGCAATTAAAAATCCTCATGCTTGCAGGGCTCAGGCTAAGGGGCTGTTTAATTGTGGTTTAGACGTTTGGCCTTCAGCTGCAGCCTGAGCTCTGGGACCCTCCCACCTCACAGACTCCTAGTGCCCAGGCTCCAGCCCAAGCCTGAACACCTACACCACAATTAAACTGCCCTTTAGCCTGAGCCCCGCAAACCCGAGCCAGCTGCCACGGGCCAGCCGCGGGTTTTTAATAGCGGTGTAGACATATCCTTGGAGCCTGAGGGTGGGCAGAGGTCTTTGAGGCACCTGGGACCAAAGAAGAAGGACCACTCCTACCTTCTTCAGACCGATGTGCAGAAGGTCTCTCCAGTCAGAGGTTGTTCCTGCATTCATGGATTTCTACATGAGGAACATATAGAGCTGAAAGTCCCTGGATTGTTTAGTCCTACTCAGGAACAACCAGCAGATCCAACACCTGGAAGGGATGTGCGCTTCCCCCAGGCAGTATACAGACGTGTTGTGACAGTCTGTGACCGGGATGAGCTTATGGCAGCAATCACAGCTTTCAAGGTTAGGGATCCTTGTCATACTCCCCACAACTGCTAGAGAGTCGGGGGGGGGAAGAGGGTCAGGAGAGGAGAGAGTATGTGGGGGGGGTCTAGCAATGGCTTCCTCCCCAGAGGGGTTTTCAAGATAAGAAACTGGACTCTGATAAAACTAAATCCTACCTAACTTTACTAAGGACTGATTATAAAACTTTTTAAAAACTATTTACTGCAAAAAGAGGAAGAAGACAGCAGAAACACTGATGCTCCATCCTAGACCACAACTAAGATGGTGGTGGTCCGGCAGCCCCCTTTATCCTCTCAGGGCAAAGCACGAGGCGAGCAGGAGCATATGGGCAGACCACAAAGACAGAGCTAGAGGAAATTCTCTGATCCTGGATGTATGGACAACATGAGCCACACATAAGGACAATCACGCAAAGAAGAATTATCCTTTATGTCTGTTTCCTCTGTCCCCCTTCTCTGTGCACAAGATAACTGATGACTATCAAGAGGTACAAATATGCTTAAAAAGCTACATCTTGTACTCACTTTAACACAAGCAGTTTAAAATATACACCTATCACATGCATGCTTATATCTAACAAAATATGAAGGTACCCAGGTACCGAATGGTGCGGTGTGGCATAAAGGGATAATGAGCATGAGTCTGGGATGGCTACATTACTTCCTCATAACTAATATAGCCAGATGTGCAGGTGTTCCCGAGTGCCAAGGACGTCTTTGTGCAGACCACACTAGCCTGTAGTCTACGTATGGCACATGTTAAGAAAAACTACTTTAGATACATGTTTATGTTTTAATAAACATTGGTATAATTCTATTTGCTGTATTCCACCCCCTGATCACCATCATGTGTCCAACAGCAGAGGCCTCAGAAAGAGACATTCTCTAAATATCACCTAAAATAATTTTTCCCGTGCATAATGTTGCAGCTTAATCATCAGCTGTCTTGGGATCTTCCAGGGCTAGAATCAAGAGCTGTATCCCATTGTGAACTTGGGAATATTTCTTCACTATTTGTGTAATGTTCCCTTGTAGGTCCTGATGGTCTAAAACATGCCACAATGCAAAAACTGCCACTGGAATCAGAGCAGTGTGATTTGTGAAGAGGAAAGGTCAGCATCTGGATGGGCAGAGGAAATATTACTGTGGCAGGTTTAATTTTTTTTAAAATGGTGGCTGCCTGGAGCGCACATCTGTTTGCCGTGTTTATAGCAATCCTTGCAGAGATGAATGAATGGACAGAGTGCAAGTGTAGTGGTCAAAGGTGTGTGATAAATGCATTTATCACATGGATATGACCACTACATGTAGTTTATATCATAATTCATCCTCTTTTGTGAACTACTGCGCGCGCGCACACACACCTTCCTATCTATGCACAGCTAGTAGCTGGAGATATTTATACCTAAGATCTGTATCATTCCCTCAGATCCTGGGGGAAGGATAGGAAGGAATTTCAGAAGTCTCACAAGTTGAAACTCAGAGTATACACTGTATATCCACTAAATGTATTTTCATTCTGAATTCTCATAGATGCCAAGGTCTATTCCCACCCACTGTAAAATTTAACTTACTTGAACAACACAGAGATGAGGCCAACTTCCTTATCCTCTGAAACATTAGAGATCACTGAAGTTGTGCAGTCTCCTGAGGACAGAACTTGACCCCCAAAGAGTACAGTTACAGCTGAGGTACAATCCCCAAGAGAAGCACAGGCATGTCATTTACTTTTGAGGAAGTTTGTATTTGTTTTCCTTACCGCCACTCCCCACTATCAATTAGTACAATTAAGCAAATTTGAGGTTTTCCCTGCAGCTGTTCTCTTTTCTATAGATATCAGAATTGGGAGGGACCTCTGGTACAGAACATCTCTCTACCCGGTGGCAATTTCAGTTTTCACAATTTCTTATGAGTTACTCGATAGTTAATATTCTAGTTTTGTCTTTTCCTTTTTTGGTGCCACAAAACTTTCTTCTTCTGTTAAAAAAGTGACAATGTTTACAGGGGAAAACTATTTGATATTTTTTCTCCTCAGTATATCTAAACTGGAAGTCTTCATCAACAGTTGTTAGAAGGATCCTGTTTAGTAATTAATGAGGACGAAGGAGACATTTACGACATATATTGTACAGTTCATCTTAAAAATAAATTCCCCTTAAGAGGAATACATTCACAATAAGTGCTTTATTTCAAGGTACATGCTCACATGATCATTTTGTATCTTCCAAATACATGACGACACTGGATTTTGGGAGGAGGGGGGGGAAGAAAACTAGTTAATATTTCCATACATTAGTTTATTTAATTGAAATATCACAGTTATTTAAAATTAGATTAAGGGAGAAAATGTTTTAATTCTTAAACTAGTGGAACTCAGTGGACTTGCAAGAAGCAGAGACAGAATTGAACAAGAATACTATATAATGCTAATGAAGTTGTGAGGAAGGTTTTGTTCTTTATTCATATACTTTTTCCAGAGTCTTTAACATTAAAATTATGCATAATATATATAAAAAAAGCATATATAAAATTCCTAACAAACAGGAAATGTATTTTACGTTTGAAACATGACTCTAGGCAAGATATGGAGAGGAACAATTTTTTAAATAAAATTTAGGGGGAAAAGGAAGTTATTTTAAATAAGTCAATGACAGTGATTTTATATTTCCAGGGACAATCAAACTAAACAATCAGGCTTACTACACCATGATGCATTCCATTCCGCTGTTCTTCCCTTGGATGTCTCACAAAAGTATTTATATTTTACATAGGGGTCTATCAAAAGACAGGATGGGTCTCTAGATATCATGGGGTTCCTTACTGGGTCTGCTTTTTAAGTTGCAAGACATTAAATCACATCACATTACACAGGGGGAAAAAAATCCTACATTCTATGAAACGAGGTTAGATGGAGTTACACCTATGGAATATATATATTATATATCCGAAGAAGTGAGGTTTTTACTCACGAAAGCTTATGCCCCAATAAATCTGTTAGTCTTTAAGGTGCCACCAGACTCTTTGTTGTTTTTGTAGATACAGACTAACACGGCTACCCCCCGATATATATATATATGGACTTCCACTTCCATATATATAGATATAGATAGATATAAGCACAAATATATAATAAAATATTCACTCACTCACACCCACCACCCCCTTGGAGAATTTATGTATAGTTTGTCAATAGAAGGATATAGATCTATACTCCCTCTGACATTTTAGCTCCCTTCTTCAGCAGTTAATGAGTTAAAGGTGATAAATGCTATTAACAAAGGAAAGAGGATCTTTCCTTTGTTTCCTAAAGAACACGGATGCCTAATTTCTAGTAACGTATTTTTATAGTCAATAGGCTTCTCATGTAGACATCATTTACATGTCCAGTTTTAGTTATTTTTCTGCCTTTTAAAATTTTCCACTAACTGGAGGAATACAGAGGTATACATGTACTACTTTATTGCTAGCACTTCCCGTATCTTTATTCATATTTTTTTACCATATAATACAGTAGGGTGTATATCACATATGTTGTAGCTGTAGCTGCCTAATACATAGACATCTTCATGCCACAAAGAAAAATTCTCATATGAGGATAGTCTACAAAGGAGATTTTTTTCCCCATATTAATGCATCCACAATAAAAATGGTATTAAAACAGTAGAAGCGTACTAAAAATTATATACTTTTAGTTTTCACATCAAACTATGCATTTGGGATGTAGAATTTGTCATAGACAAACCAAAACGAGTACAAAATATCCACTTCCTCACACCAGACAAAACAAAGGTTTGATTTAAAAACAAAATAAAAGATATAGATTAGATTATCAACCATCCTTACTCATGTTGAGTAGTACCTTACTCCTGGGATAATCCCATTGAAATTAATAGCACAGCTCCAGGAGTAAAGGTACCACTCAACAGAAGTAAGGGTCCAGAATCAGGCCCTGTTTCCACACAAAATATCTGGTAATATGGGTATTATACCAATGTAAAATTTAGGAAACACTTGACTTTATAAAATTAGCATAATGCCAATACAAATGCTTATTTTTTCATCCCCCCACCCATTTTGCTTCTGAATCGGTCAGTTAAGTTCTTGATCTCTCCTACAATGGCGGGGGCAAATGTTCTATATTATTTTACTCCTAATAGTTTTATTCCCCAAATGTCTAAGCTTTATTTTAATATATATATACATTTTTTATATAAAATGTAGTAAGTTTTCCCAGTAAAAATGGCACTTTATCAATGATGATCAATCTTAAATGTAGCTCCAAATGAAAGTTAATATGATGAATTAAATTCTCTCATTCATTTAAAAACAGTGTATATTTTATTGTTTCATTTACACCCATCTCAAATGTGTGCATTTGTTTTCATTAAATTCTAATAGATTCTAGCATTATTCTACTTGTGTCAGAAAGAGAAGGAAAATATATTCAATATATTACAAAAAAAAAAAAAAAAAAAAGCCACAACTAATCTGAGTGTATTAAAAATCACAACAAAAAAGACAAACCATTGGGGGGGAAGAAGAGGGGAAAATGTGTATGTACATACACAGAGGTTTTTAAACTACAGTTTGTTTTTTAAATACAAGTAGTGTTTTTCCTTATTCGGGTTACATCAACATTTTAATGTTAAAATTAAATTATAAATTAAACATTCCTTTTCCTTCTGTCAAAAAGCAGGCAAATAGGTATGTTTTAAAATATACGAGAATTGAACTATTAACTTTTCCACTCAAGCATAAATTTAATATTGATCCACTATTGATAAGGTCCCATTTTGAGGGGGAGCCCCTATTACATTGGGTTTGACTGGCAGGGATGGGCCAGCTAGTATATTAGTATATGCTATCTAGATACATAGGAACAATATTTATTGAATGTCAGTTACAAAATTTTAAATTTAATTTAAATATAATGTATTTCCACAAGCTCATTTTGTAGATTTAAGGCCCCCAAACCATAAAGATGGGTTGGTGCAATTACAAAATTGCTTTCACATCACTTGAAAAAAAATCCTGATCAAGTCTGTCATTTCTCTTTACCTGATGTATCTTGTATTTCCCTGAAAACGTATGTATAGCTTGCTTTAAGATGGAGGAATAAATGAATACTGTAGGAAACACAAACACCTCTGTGTACAATGCAAGTATCCTTTGTAATGAAAGATTAACATTTATTCTCATGAATAATAATTGGGGCTGTATCCTGCATGTTCATCTAACAGAAGTTACGTTATCGCTCTGCAATATACTGCAGCCTAACTGCACACAAAGTATAAACATTTACATCTGCTATCAATCTTAAATCTGGAAATTATAAATACCATACTCTTATACATGCTTTTCAATGAAAAACAGGTACTTGTGACAAAATGAAAACAAATCTTTGTTTACCATCACCAATGTTCTATCAGATGAAGTACAAATTATAATGAAGAATTCATGCTTAAACATATTTTTTTAAAATAATTCTTTTAGCATGCCTACTGTGCGAAAGTCACATGGATAGTTTTAGAAAGCACATATTTTTCTCTCTGCAGCCAACAGCCCCCATGAATATATTCAATTAAAACTGAAGAGCATAATCTTGAAATAGGGGATATGGCAATTACATTTTCAGCCAGCGGTAGACCTTATGTCAAATTATACAGTACAGGCTTCTTTGCAAGCAAAATTATTTCTCGTCTCCAATGCAAAGAAAAATCAGGAACTCAGTGAGGAGGAGGAAACGCTTACCTTTTAGCAACAACAACAAAAGAACCAGCTCCACCACCTCACCAGCAAATGCATCTGAGAAGAAAATGCTAAGAGTAAGACAGCTAGTAAGCAGCATTGAGGCACTAATGATTCTGCCAGTGCCCTTTTTCAGGCACCAGGCATGACAATGCCTGAACACCCCCCTTCACATCACAGCAGGCTACTGTAGCCAGGAGACAGAGGTGCTTAAATTAGAAAACCGCTGCCAGAGGAAATAAACGGGAAGCACAGCGACCCCCTCGACCCCAGCAGCTATCAAATCCGGGAAGATATAGTGCACATCTGTTTTACGAGGGCCCCGGGGAGCTCCAACTCCAGCTACTTACCCTGTCTGCATTATTAATAGATGTTAATGGCTCCATTATATCGAAAAGAAGCCGCTTCCTTTTTATAATATGGAAATTCCAAGTCAAAAATCATGAGGCAGCAACTAGCTCCTTGGTCTTTCAAACTGCAGAACTGAGCCCCCACCCCCACTTTCCCTACCAGCCTCAATACGCTGATTTGGTAGTCAAAAAAAAAAAAAAAAAATATCGATTTGTGGCAGTAAACAACTGCAATAAAGCAAACAGGCAGACAAAGACTTCCTGCCATAAGGCGGTTCCTGAATATATGATTTTCTTTTTAATGAGGTTTTGCAAAATTTCAGCTAGAGCATTTTTATGTACAATTGCTAGAAAGTAAAGAATAGAATTAACCCTTGGCATACAAACATTAATTGCATGCCTAAGTACGTAGATCTGTTTATTTCTACAGCAAAAGTTATCCTGATCTCAAACAAAGTATATTAACATGACTCAGCAACATCAAGTATCCTGCATCAAGACTTTGATTTAGTTGATGAATAAAAGGATGTGATCCTAAAGTATCCCTAGGCTGTGTTTTTGTTAATGCATGATTTTCCTAAGGGGCCATTTACCCTCGGGGTAGGTGTAGTGCAATCATGCACCAAAGTGTCAAGAGACCCACCACCAAAGATATTGACCTATTTTTATCAAATCCGTGTATGAATGCTTTGGAGTTACCATTGGGAATAAAATCAACTAAAGATTTTTTTAACCCTTTGATAGCAACACAGGTGGGAAGAATTGTTCACTTCAATATATGTATTCTGAGAGGTTCTGCATCAGTATAGCTTAATTTCTTTTACATCTAACAGGACCAGTCACATTCATATAAAATTTCACAGTCTACTCAGTAAAGCCACACACATGGATAAACTTCTTTTTAGATCTATATTGACACCCACATAACTCATGATTACATTATCATCAAATTTAGCTTTTAATAAATAACTTAAAAAGCCAAACAGTAAAATTTCAGCATTTCAGTTTTTGCTGTGCTAAGTAGTATTGTATGGTACGCTTTTATCCAATTTAAAACACCATAAATTCTCGAACTGCAAAAGAAATACCTTAAACAATAATAATACGCTTGCACTATGGATTTTTGTGTACATGCATGGGAAGAGGGTCATGACAAGAGTCACCTTCTAATACTGCAGATGCATGCTGCAGCTGTATGCTTGTTTCCAACAAATGAATGAAAAGTGTCATTAATTCTTCCAAGACAAATGTAACCGATTGGCTTTGTTGCCACTTGCCTCTGCAGCTTGTGAGCGCACAAGTATACTGCAGAAACGAAATCACAGGGTCTGGCTGTATTAACTGAATTACAGACAGCACTGATGTGATCGTCTTCATCTCTCTCTAATTATTTATCCAGATCGAGCCTGACTGCTGGAAAATTAGCTCTCTCCAGGAGGTAACAGAGCTGAAAGGTTCTTTTTACTGAGAAATGATGGGCTGGTCACTAGAAGTACGTAGGCCAGTGAGGCAGTTGTGGGCAATGTCACGAGATAATTTTACAATAGGCTTTCCATCCTTCGTACCCAGAAAAAGAATTTCCAGTTTTAGAAAAACAGATAGGAAAATGTATGTCCACAAGAGAAAACCGCATAAACCTTGACTCTATCCTTAATATGAATTTACTTAAAAGGAGGAGAGAAGGAAGGCTCTGCTCACTTCCCATTTTAAACGCTTATGCATTTCTTCAAACTTGCTTTATGCAAACAGTATAGAAGCTCCATAGTTTTCACTTACATAGAGAGAATTTTTTCCTTTGACAATTACACTGTGACTACATTCTTCTATGCCCTGGGTTTCTTTTATTAAACAGAAATTGACCAATCTTTGGAGTAGCTTAACCAAAGACTATGGGCAGACATGAAAAAACTGACCAACTTGAACAACAAAGCATAATAAACAAAAATATTTTTACTTGTCTATTTCTTTGGCTTTACAAAATGACAGTTGGTTTGAAAATATTTTCATCCTCTCCCTTCTGGTTATAGAATAAAATAATTATGAAAATAGTACACTTTTGTCACAGTATTAAAGGATTAACCTTTGAGATTATTTGATTTCTCATTGCTTAAGGATGAATGCTCCTGCTAATCAACTAGTCATTTCAAGGGAATGTATATTATATAAAAATAAAACACAAACATTTAGGGCTAAATTCTAATCTCAGTTTCACCAACATAACAGAGCACATCTTAGATTTAGTCATTAGACCATTCAAAAGGTGAGAAAAATGATAACAAAACAATACAGAATAAAAATGCTAGACTCAATCAACAGTGGTGTATTTGGGGACTTTTTAATATTGTCGCAATAATTAGAAGAAAAAAAAAGTGACTTTACAGATTTCAGGATGACTCGCTTTGCTGATTGTCTTTGCAGCAATTTCAGCATGTTGGTCTTTTTGGATTCTTTAATTGCATTGGGTATTATGTATGCCAGGGATGGAGTGAATAGTTGTCAACCCACCTGACTGCAGAACAAAGAGCATTTTTTCTTCCGGCATTTGTTACTGATTCCAGAGCCACACCCTTCCATACAAAGCACAAGCATGCTTACATCTACTTTTTCCTAGGCTTGTGCACAATGGAATAATATGAGCAATTTTCCATTTTAAGGAATGATTAATGTAGTGTTTTTTAAGTGACTAAATCTGTGATTGTGCAACTGCATTTTCTGCAATATCTGGGGTTTCTAAACATGCACTCTCCCTTCAGTGGCTTAACACTCCCCACGCACAGAAAAAAAAAAAAATCAACCTACTTGGGGGGAGGGGGCTTTTGTGTGATCTTGTGAAGGGAACAGGGGCACAGCCTTTAGGGCCCTGTCTCAAGATCATTGCAGTAAATGGAAAGACTCCCCTTGAAGTCAGTGGGCTTTGGATCAGGCCCATAAAGCTCCCATACAGTGGATGGCCTGATTTTCCATACTTCCTTCTGAGAAAGAGGCTTCCTCTGTCCCCTCCCCCATCACTCCCAAAGGTGAATGGGGGTGGGGCGGGGCAGGGGCATGCACGCACACACACACACACACAGTATGAAGGAGGAGTTAAGATGCTTAGGGAAGCATTAGCTCCCACACAGAATTCTGCCATAGCATCTGCTCCCCAGCTTGGGCCTTTTAAAGCCTGTAATTGTTTAGCATTTCCAGAGGGGCTTGCCCAGGTTTGAGAGGAAGCATGCCATGGTGAGGTTATTCCTCTATTTGAGCCCCTTTCTGTCACTCCTTCTCCTGTGCTCCACTCTGCACTGCACACCATGAAGAGGGAGCATCTGGCCTATTGAAAAATGGATATAGAAAAATACCTATGCAGAACCTATGCCAATGCAGAACTATTCCCTGTATTAATCTTTATCTTCTATTCTAGAAAACTTTGGTCCATTTATTATTAAAATTACTCAAAGTATCGTGGCTTCTGCCACTTCTCTTGAGAAGTTCCTAACAAGATGGTGGTGGCAGCTTGGCTGTTTTTCACTTAGCTCTGTAACAGCAGGCCAGCCTTAGGCACCTTAACACCTTCAAAAAGCAGCCCTCCAGCTCCCAGTTTCCAGAGACACCTCAATTATATCAAGGTCTTATCACCTTGTGGAAGGTATGCATTCCTTTTGTTTCCTGGATGGAGGTGGAGGAGAAGGTTGTGTCTAGGGAACCTTGGTGCCCTATTCAAACATATACATACTCTCTCTGCTTTATTGCCCCTCACTCCAGTGACCACAGGTCAAAACCACCATCTTGCTGGAAGACTAGACTTCATGTGGAATCTATCAAAGATGGCCCTTAAAATTAGGCTGTATTTCAGAAATCTCTCTCCTAAAGAGTCTGAACTTGCATCTGAGTTTTCTGGGAGTTGTCTAATGTGTGAGATTTTGTGCCACCTGTCATTACCACTACTGTGGTGGGATGCCGATTGTGGGATACAGCCCTGAGCAATATCAGCAGAATAAACTGGAGTAGAGACTAGAAAAGCAACAAGATAGGTGAGCAATGAAAGGAAACACACAGTACAGTCAGCAGATTAGACAAAGCCCACCTATTACGTAGGATCCTCCAGCCCTAAAGGTAAAATGTTCTGTAAAATATAGAGACCTAAAGATCTGCTGTGACAGTTTGGTGATTAAAGAACAGACCTTGATATATGGGGGTTCTGAGAGTCACTGGTGTCCCTTCTCGTTCAATGTGAGTTGCAGACAGATTTTAGCAGTTTGTTGCAGGAGGTAAAATGAAGACTGTCAAGAGACAGACAGGGACAAATATAGGTGCCAAAGGATATGGCGCTGGACCAATTTCTGCTCTCAATTACATTTCTACAGCGGCTATTAGAGTACAGAGATCTCTCAAAGGTCATTGGGGTGGTATGGGTGTAACAGGGCAGAATTTGTTTAGTTCCACTGCCAGCTTGTCAGATGCTTGATGTAATTTGATTCCCAAGTCTTTATTATACTGCTACCATGCACTTCTGCACTGCTCTTTGCTATTGCCATTCCTCTCTTATTGTGCCCAGGTTGTGTTCTGTGTTCCCTTTCCCCTAATTTTGGTGTTGTTCTGATTAGGTCTCATTGAATTTCTCACTGCAGCCTTCATTCTCTTCTCCTTGCACTATTAAAATGTCAGAATTAGGAAGGGCAGTGGAGGATGCTTGTATAACCCACGGTTTAGAAGGCAGAGTTTGTGATCGGGAGCTCAACAACTTCGGCATCACGGAGGAAAAATAGCAGATATTCTCCAAGCATCTGATCCTGTAGCCCTTACTCATGTGGGTAATCCAAATGGCTTGGCTACTCATGTGCGCTAGTGCTGCAGGACTAAGCAACCAGAGCTTGATCCCTGAGAGGTTGTGAGCACCCACAACTCCCATTGTCGAAAATAGGATTTGCAGCTGCTCAGCATCACTCAGGTGCTGTATCTGAGCTTGTGTAGCTGCTTGTTCATTGGGCTTCTCTTCTCAGAGAGTCTCATCTGCTTCCCTCAAAACCAAAGACAAAACTCCCAGAGATTTTAATGGAAGCAGGAACAACCCCTGAAGTAGCAGTACTGAGTTTTACTGTCAGTTTATAATTGTTACCATGTCTCTTGGTACCGCAGTTTGGTGGTCCATTGCTCAGTTAATGAATCAGCATTGGTTCCCTCTCACCCACACTGCAATGGACTTGGATATCAGATCTCTAATATACACACTGATGCTAATGTTCATTTCTGAAACACTGGATATTCGGCAGAACTCAATCCATTCGTTTTCTGGTACACACCTTTTTTTTTTAAAAAAAACTTTTCCATGATGGAACTCAAGTCACTTTCCATATGGCCTTCTCTGACAGTCACCTTAATCCTTCTGACCTTTCTCAGTGTGTAGCCCAGGGGTCAGCAGCCTCTGGCACGTGGCTCGCCAGGGTAAAGCCCCCTGGCGGGCCGGGCCAGTTTGTTTACCTGCCACGTCTGCAGGTTCAGCCGACGGTGGCTCGCACTGGCCGCGGTTCGCCGCTCCAGGCCAATGGGGGTGGCGGGAAGCCACAGCCAGCACATCCCTCGGCCCACACCACTTTCCGCTGCCTCCAATGGCCTGGAGCAGCGAACCGCGGCCAGTGGGAGCCGCGATCAGCCGAACCTGCGGATGCGGGAGGTAAACAAACTGGCCCGGCCCGCCAGGGTGCTTACCCTGGCGAGCCACGTGCCAGAGGTTGCCGACCCCTGGTGTAGCCGCTATGCTTTTGTGAACTTTACATCTAATAGTACTGAGGATCACATTTTTTAAAAACGCGCCTGTAGTTTTTTTTAATGTAAATACAAAGGCAAAATTGCTTGCTTGTTGCTGCTTGTCCATGGTGATAGGCTTTGGTAGGAAAATTACCAACGGGTTTCTTAGCTGTCCATCCATTTGCATAACTTGCATTATTATATAGGGAGATTAACTACAAGAGCCAATACTCTTGCCACTTATCTTAGAATACAGGGTGGACTTTTGAAGCCAGAGAGATAGTTAGTAGTGACCCACCTCCACAATCCTTTGAATGCAGTGGACGAGATTAATTAACAACTGTGCCCAGCATTCACCAAAAGTTGTCTGACACCTGCTTTTCCCCCCCCTCACTTTTGTCTGTCTAATTTCTATGGTTGCCATTTCAGAGTCCCCTCTCCCCCCCCGTCACCAGTATGGAGGGCTGCATTTAATCCCCCATTCGTTTGAAGCCTGATCCAAAGACCACCAAAGACTTTACAAGACTTGCATTGACTTCAATGGGTTTTGGTGTCAAGAAACAGCTATACAATACAAGCACTGAACTTTGACTTTGGTAACCAATTCCTTTATCAAGGAAACCTGCCACCATTTTTAAGATAGTGGCTAAAAAAAAAAAAAAAAAAAAAAAAAAAGCGCAGCAGCTGTTTAAAAGGATGACATTCTTAGAGACTTGCAGGACACACAGCATCTAAGTGTGCACCTGTCATACCATCCTCCCCACCTCACCCACAATGCTCTCCTTGGAAGGAAGGAAGGAAATCCTGTTTTTGGCACTCACCGTGAAAAAATGTCTCTGCCTCCATCTAGGCCCTTTACACAGAGAGTCAGTCACAAGAAAACGTCCAGGTGTGATTTAAATTGAGATTACAATTCAGTGGCCTGGAAGGAGTGGGCGAGCAAGTACCAAGTTGATTGGATAGATAAGTGAAAGAGCATCTTCTGCTATGCAGTGGAGAAAGGCTGCACCAAGTGTGACTGAACAGGAGTATGGATAAAAAGTCAGAAATAATAATGCTGTGTACGTCCATCTAAGGACTTTGCAATGCTTTACAAAACATTAATCCTTACAATAACCCTATAGGTACCGTACAGACATACAGGTATTATGCCTTGAAGTAATTTTACAGGTGAAGAAACCAAGGCATAGAGAAGCTAATCTATGTGTCCAAGATCACACTGGTAATCTGTGACAGAGCCTGAGCACCCCATATCTAGTCACAAGCTTTCACCAGTAGGTGATGTTTCCCTTTCCTAGAGCAAAATGAATCCACGGAAAGTTTTATAAAACACAACAGAAGGGTATTTTTGTAGCAAAAATCAAAGAATTATTAAAAAAAAACAGTGATTATAACTGAGGGATATGGATGGTCACGCTTTCTGGAATGAGACTGCAGATGGGCTGCAATGTCACTGTAGCCCTCAATGTAAAGCGAGTCAGAAGCAGCAATTTTTAAATTTAAACACAGATTCTCTCCTGGTACTGGGTCTGTAGTAGAACCTGACACCCTGGAGCTTTATTTTTGGTTTGTTGTTGGACCCTCTGATGCAATTAACATGTTTAATGACAGGGTTTTTGTTTTGTTTTCTTTCGGGGGAGGAGGAGGAGAGGTTTTGAGAAGGTTCAAATAGCTGCATTTTATCTCTAAAGCATATCTGCCCCCATACACTCTTTATAGATTTAAACCCCACATCTCCACCATTACCCAAGTTGTTTCAGGGAGCTGCCATATACTTCCTGTTGGCAGCATTATCTGTGCTCATATACCTTGTACATGGATGTCATCCAGATGCTTATTTCCTGGAGACCTTCTAATGACTGAATTGCACCACTGTCCTGATATTGATATATGGATAATGTACCTATCTAAGCTGAATATGGGACAAGATAGAGAAGTGTGTGGGTCCACTGCTCAATGGAGAAGATGAGCCAGTAACGGAAGATGATAGGAAGGCAGAGCTACTCAATGCCTACTTTGCTTCAGTCTTCTCACAAAAAATAACACGTGGCTGGATGACTAGCAAAGTTACCACAGACAATAAAGGGGAATAGATGCAGATCGGGATAAGTAAAGAACACATCAGAGATCTTCTGACCAATCTGAATGCTACTCACCCGAGGGTACTGAACGAATTAGCTGAAGAAATGTCAGCCACTGGCAATAATATTTGCCAACTCATGGATAACAGGAGAGGTTCGGGAAGACTGGAAAAGGGCTAACATAGTGCCCATCTTTAAAATGGGGGGAAAGGAGGAGCAGGGGAACTATAGACCAGTCAGCCTGACCTCAATACCTGGGAAGCTACTAGAGCAATGTATAAAACATTTAATTTGTGAATACCTAGTGGATGAAGGGTAATTGCTAGCAGCCACCACAGATTTACCAAGAACAAATCATGCAAAACCAGCTTGATTTCCTTCTTTGACAGAGTAACTGGTTTGGTGGATGGGGGAAAATGCAGTGGACATAATATAGCTGGACTTCAACAAGCCTTTTGACACAGTCCCATGTAACATTCTGATAAGTAAGCTGGAGACTCAGCAGAACTACCATTAAGTGGATTGGTTAAATAATGGCAAACAAAGAGTAACTATTAATGGAATGATGTCAGATTGGAGGGAGGCCTCAAGTGGGGTTCCACAGGGATCTGTTCTGGGTCTGGTCTTGTTTAACATCTTTAGTAATGACCTGGATGTAGGAATTTGCAGATGACACAAAGCTGGGAGGTGCCAATGCCTTGGAAGATTGGGCTAAAATCCAGAGGGATCTTGATAAATTGGAGAACTGGGCTACAGACAACAAAATAAATTCAACAAGGACAAATGTACGGTGCTATACTTAGGGAAGAAAAATCAAATGCACAAATACAGAATGGGGGATAACTGGCTTGGCAGTAACACTGCTGAAAAGGATCTGGGAGATGTGGTGGATCACAAGCTCAGCATGAGTCAGCAGTGCAATGCTGTTACAAAAAAAGCAAATACAATTTTAGGTTGCATTAACAGAGGCATAGAATGCAAGTCATGGCAGGTGATGGTACTGCTCTACTCGGCACTGGTTAGGCCTCAGCTGGAGTACTGTGTCCAATTTTGGTCACCAATGTGTAGAAAGGATTTGGAGAAACTGAAAAGGATCCAGAGATGAGTGACAAAGATGATCAAAGAGATGGAATGCAAGCCATATGAGCAAAGGCTGAAGGAACTGGGTATGTTTAGTTTGGAAAAGAGGAGACTGAGGTAAGATATGATAGCAGTCTTCAAATACTTGACAGGTTGCCATAAAAAGATGGAGAAAAGTTGTTCTCTCGCAACAGAGGGCAGGACAAGAGGTAATGGGTTCAAGTTACAACACAGCAGATTTAGATTAAATCTCAGGAAAAACTCCCTAACTGTAAGAACAGTAGGACAATGGAACAGACTGCCTAGGGAGGTTGTGGAAGCTCCTTCACTGAAGGTTTTCAAAAGGAGGCTGGATCGCCATCTGTCTTGGATGGTTTAGACACAACAAATCTTGCATCTCGGCAGGAGGGTTAGACTAGATGACCCTGGCAGTCTCTTCTAACCCTATGGTTCTAGGTTATTAAATAGCTCTGATTACCATATGTCGCTTCATTCGTCCTTGGTAGTGTCCTCTGATAGTTGTTTTATTTCTCCTGCTGCTTAAATGTATAATTTTGAAGATATTTTAACCATGGACTTTCTCTAGGGATCAGATTAGTATTTACCATCACCTCAGGAAATAGCCCAAATATTCGCACTGTCTTTTTAGTTTGTCAAGACTATTCATGTCAGTCTAGTTACTTATATGGCACTGTAATTGTAACATCTGAGCGTGTACTGAGATATCCCAGCTACCCTTACTCTAGGACAGGGATGGGCAAACATTTTGGCCGGAGGGCCACATCGGGATTCTGAAACTGTATGGAGGGCTGGGTAGGGAAGGCCGTGTCTCCCCAAAACAGCCTGGCCCCTGCCCCCTATCCTCCCCCTCCCACTTCCTTCTCCCTGACTGCCCCCCTCAGAACTCCCGACCCATCCAACCCCCCCCCACTCCTTGTCCCCTGACCGCCCCCTACCGGGACCCCCCACCCCAACCGCCCCCCCCCCAGACCCCACTTCTACCCAACTCCCCCTGCTTCCTGACTGCCCCAACCCCTATCCACACCCCTGCCCCGACAGGCCCCCCCAGGACTCCCACACCTATCCAACCCCCCCGTGCCCCATCCCCTGACAGCCCCCCCCCAGAACCCTGCCCCATCCAACCACCCCCTGCTCCCTGACTGCCCCCCCGGGACCCTCTATCCCTTATCCAACCTCCCACTCTCCCCCTCCACTCCCTTACCATGCCGCTCAGAGCACCAGGACTGGCAGCCACAGTGGTGGGGCTGGCTCTGGTCACGCCGCCCGGCAGGAGCTCGCAGCCCGACCACCAAGAGCACTGGCGGCACGGTGAGCTGCGGCTGCAGGGGAGGGGGGACAGCAGGGGAGGGGACGTGGGATAGCCTCCCCGGCTGCGAGCTCAAGGGCTGGGCAGGACGGTCCCATGGGCCGGATGTGGCCCGCGGGCCGCAGTTTGCCTACCTCTGCTCTAGGACTTTGGTGTATCCAGAACTTCATTGACATGATGCTTACCAGTTACATGGCAGTTTGCTAAAAGAATTTCACTGGCTTCTGGTAATATGGGGTCAACTTTAAGACACACAGAGCTGTAAATGGACTTCCCCACCCCCCCATCGTATTTTCTAAAAATTGTACTGTATAGTGCCCCAAATATGGCTTCTGCTGATGGACTCAAGTTAATCCTATAACATTTGAGGCCAGATGGAACTTCCTTCCCTCAGAGTACAGTACTGCCTTTCAAGCTTCACCCGAGGTTCAATATTAAGCTCAAAGGGTATTTCTTCAGCACGACCTTTTACAGCCTATTTTGATTTTCTCTTTGACAAAGCCCCCTTAAGATATTCACCAGAAGAACTTGAAGTGTGAGTGGGCTTGCCCTCCTGTACTCCATCACATTACAATCGCTGGGTGAAATCCTGACTCCCCTGAACCCCCCACTGAAGACAGCGTGAGTTTCAGTGAAGCCAGAATTTCACAAGAATCTTGTAAGCAGTGGTTTCTAAGGGTTTTCGATAGCGTGCATATCTAACGATGAAGGTGTGCAATATAAACCTTGGTTGTTCATTTTACTTTAAAAAAAACAAAACAAAAGAACTTCAGTAGAGTGATATTTACAAGGTAAATGTGTTTTCCTCAGCACTGCAATCTGAGTTTACAGTGGTGAACAATGCTTTCTCGGTGTGAGTGAAATGTATTGGGAAATACAGAGCCAAATTCTGGTCTCAGTTCCAACAATGAACATCTGGACTTATGCCAGAGATTTACACTAGTGCAACAGAGCAGAATTTGGGCTAAAGATTTTAATTACCATGAGCATTTGAGTCTAAAGCAAGTGGTGGCCATTTTGCTTCAAAATGACTTCATATGACACTAACTGTATAATAGCCTCTTGTAAAACTGTTTAAACATTTTTCAATGAGAAGGAAAATGTTATTTAAACATTTGTTTTTCCAACACTGAAATTATTTTTAAGGATTGTCCAGCCAGTATTAAAAGCAATAGAAAGTTATAAAATAGTTAGGATTTCTAAACAGTCACATCTGCTACTCTGCTAGACAACACCATATTAGTGAAATTAAATTCAGAAAATTTGGACGAGCTCTATTTTTAGTTTTTTGGGTGAAGGGGGGCCCGCAACCATAGATGAATTTTTCATAAAATGTTCTTTAAAATAAAAAAAACCTCTAACTTAACCTGCCCCTTCATCTTATCAAAAATGAGGAAATTATTAAATAAAGATCTAATCATTTCTTATTTGTTAAATTCTGGGACAAGTAGAATTGTATATAGATAAGAACACTCAATAGCTACAAATTAAACAAGTAAAAGGTACTGGACCAGATCCTTAGCTGGGTACATTGGCATCACTCCAATGAAGCCAATGGAGCAATGCCAGTTTACGCCAACTGAGGATATGGCTCATCAAGCTATTACAATTTTGCGTCTAATCTTGCAGAATTCAGTCAGGCAAAATGTGCCCTGATATCAATAGGAGTGATGCTTAAGTATGCAGGTTAGTCTTGTTTTCACGTTACCACTTTCAATACTTAACTGTGCCTAGGTAGAAGTTAATCCTATTTAATGGAAAAAATTAGACCTTCACAATACATTTTCTTTTAATATTCACTTCTGAGCTATATCCCTCTCTCTCTCTCATCCTCAGAGAAGCTCCAAATATATGTGAAATATCATGTATAGAATATGTGTAATGTTGCCACAGCGCTATGGGCCAGATCCTCAAGTGATGTAAAATAGCATCGCTTCATCAGATGGCATGACAGTTTATATCACCCGAGATTCTTGCCCCGATACTTTTGTTTTAAAGAATTGAAGTTGCTGAGTTTGCTGTTGAATTTAAATGGTAATGGATTGGGCCCCTATGTTCACAGCCTAACTCTGCAATATAATCTGCCATTTTCTGAAATATTACCATTTGTTTTTTCTTTAAATGCACTGCAAAAAGTGTTTTCAAATAAATCCTATGATAACAAAATGGCAATATGACCAACAGCTCAGCAAATAGAACCGTGACTCGAACAAAACACAGATGTAACACTGATTTTTGGAAACACATCATGTAACTCAGAGAAGTTACTGATTCATATAATATAAAGTAAATTCAGGTGGTCACTTTATTTTCTCCATCGCTGTTTTAGCATATGTAAAGCTGTATGGCGGAGCTCGTGTTCTGCCTCTTTTTCCCCCCCCCCACAATTTATGCTGATTACAGGTTTATAAATCTTAAAGATTCATGTATTTTTTTAAGTTCTGTTTAAAATGCTGATTTTTACTTGTTTGCTTTTCATCTAGCTCTAGAGTACATGGATTATAAATATGTATCGTTTACCATTTATACTTGCTTTTCATCATGATTTTGAATACTTTAAAGTGAGCCTAAGTACTATACAAGAGCTACATACTCTTATATTTTTCCATTTCGCCCCATCCCCAATTTAATTTTATCCCTAAAAAATAAACAAGTTTTATTACTAAAATTAAATCGCTAAATTGGTTTTAATGATGCGGACACCCATTACAAATTTCATAAATTAAACCAAATTCAAAAATACCTCATCACAAAATGTACATTGTTCACCTTGACAATCATCAGATTTTATGACAATACTTCATAGCATATAACATTTTGTAAGAATAATGCAGTCTTAGTAATAACAGACTCCACCACAGTACTCTTCTACCACAGTACTCTTCTATTCAACTTTTGCTGACAAGTGGAGAAATACAAACCATAAAAAGCCGATCTAAATTCTAGGCTGATGTAAATTCTACTGTTCATACCTTCTATAGAGACTAACAAAGAACTTGGTTCTTCTGTATTGCTACTGTCACCCTGTAGTCACAATTTAACAGTTGTTCTTTTCCACTCCTTTTATAGATGAAATAATTGGACATTTAATGATTAACAAAACAACACTCTGCAAAACATTAAAATTAGGAAAAAAAAAAAAAAAAAAAAAATCTTACAGGCATTTCCCCGATCCTATATTCTTCCTTCCCTCCCCCCATAGATCCTCTCTGTTTTGTTTTTTAAAAAAAAAAAAAACACACACACACCCTTCCTCCCCACAATTTTCAGTAAATTCACAGTAACTATATAGAACATTGTATGAATTTTTATTCAATTTAAGCTAAAATCCTGCAAGCATAAATGATTCTTCATGTTATTTTAAGCACAGTTAAATCTGGGGACATCAGTCCTATCTTTACATTTAGAATTTTTAAAAAGTCTAATAGAGACAAAGATTATCACAGTTGTGTCCTCTAGATAGTGGTGTGCCTGTGAAAA
Organism: Trachemys scripta elegans; assembly: GCF_013100865.1. Classification (NCBI taxonomy): domain Eukaryota; kingdom Metazoa; phylum Chordata; order Testudines; family Emydidae; genus Trachemys; species Trachemys scripta. Next base: position 73,517,508 of record NC_048299.1, read on the forward strand.
TACTGTAAAATGTATAAGGATCAAGTAGTGCTTGCATCTTCCTAAAAAAAAAAAGTATTTGAGCTGCTTCTTTTTTCTGTTGAGGATGTTTAATAAATGACGCAAACTTCTAAGTACAGCATCTCATTAAACTAAGATTTAGAGCGGTCAACATTTAATTTCAATACAGCTGTATGTTTCATATAATTATATAGTAACAATAACAGCAATAATACTGGAGCCTTCAAAAGCCATATTTCAAAATAGCAACATTTGTGTTGTCTCCTGTTACCATTTGAAAGCCATTATGAAACTATTTATATCTCATTTTTAATCTTTAAAAAAGGGGCGAGAGAAAAAAGAAGGTACACATGGATTTCACCCAGCCCAAAGTTTTAATAGTGATTTCATCATGAATTGTTTGAAAGATAATTTGTGATTCTCTGACTAGCCACGCTATGATACAAGAGTCAGACTCCCTAGTAATGCACAAAATCCCAACATACAGCATGGCAACTGAAAGATACATTCATTAACTTTGGTTTTGTGTCTTTAAAAGGTCAAGTGGAATGCTGACTGGTAGACAATCACTTTGCTTCCGACTTTTTTATTAGACAAAAGGCTTACAGTTGAATACTGCATTGTGCCCCACCCAGCTGACTGAGAATTGTAATGTTCTTTACTTCATTGTATTGTAATGTGTTACAATTTTCTAATTAAATACACTGCATACAGTACAGTATGTGTATGTTCTGTGAACATATTCCCACAAAAATCTCGACAACCAAATCATGCATGAACAGAAAAACCCAAGAATGAAACAACGAAGGGACAGATTATTATTGACTTTTTCTGCAATGATGACAAACTATTCCCCACCCACCCCACAACTAGGAAACCAATTCTTAACAAATGTGAGATTTTTAAACAACCACTCAGAGAAGTCAGGCTTTTAAAAAAAAAAAAAGTGGCTGAAGCATGTTATCTGATGATAGCAAACAAAACAAAAATCTACCTTATTAAAATAAAAAAGTGATTCATTATGTGAAGATTATTTTTCCTCTATTCATGCTATACATGGGGGAGAGCATTCATTCTTGTAATAGTGTGTAAATAAATCAGAAGGTAGTTAGCTTTGTATTCAAAAATAATAACCAGGATTTCACAAATCAGAAATAAGAAATAGATTTAAAAAAAACCCAAGTCAATGATAAATCAACTTAAGTCATTACTATATACTATAACGTTAGTCCTTTTAAATTCTTCACCTAGTCAATTTTTTGTTTATTTGTTTCTCAATGGTTGCAAGTCATAATAAAATTATTCACACAAACAGAGAAATCTTCATATTACAAAGAATATTTACAAAAAGAAGAACAGGAGTACTTGTGGCACCTTAGAGACTAACAAATTTATTAGAGCATAAGCTTTCGTGGACTACAGCCCACTTCTTCGGATGCATATAGAATGGAACATATATTGAGGAGCTATATATACACACATACAGAGAGTGTGTATATATAGCTCCTTTACTATCTACATTTGGTTAAGCTAAAATAAATTGTCTAGTGATCAGCATACTTCTTAAAATGAAAGATTGGCTTACAGCAGCAGATAGCAAAAAAAAAAAAATGTTTACAGAAGTCAAAATGAAGTGGCATTTAGTTCATCAGACTAAACAGAAAGCAGTCAGGAGGGCAAAGGTTTTCTAATGAAGGCCTGATTTCTCCCAGGCTTAAGCTTTATTGAGTTTGTCACTATCCAGGGGGAAACACCTAGACTATATGTGTGTACTCTTATGCAGTATCCAGGGTTCTCAGAAAACAAAAATATGGTCCTCTCCTCCATAAGGTAAATATTTGTACTGTTAAAGACAGCAGACATTGCCCACACTTGAAGATATTGGAATAGGCATTGGAAAGTCCAAGGCACAGATGATTAATTCCATTAATCAACCATTAGCTAGTCTTCATGAAAATGCAGCAGACTTTCCCCAGCTCTCAATAAGTATTTAATGATAAGGTGCTGTGGAGTGTTTAATTATTTTTACCAAAGTACATTATGTTAAGTAGTATTATCAAAAGAAAACTAAACTCTCAAAATAAATGAACAATTTACATTTTGTGATGCATTAGTCCTGCTGCATTTGTTTTTTTCACGTACTCATTAACTGTCAAAATTCAGTAAGTCATTAGTGAGGTTCTACAGTACCTATTTTCAGACATTTCTACGTACCAGTAAAGGCCATCACATCTCCAAAGATTAACAAGTATACATTTCAGTTAAATGGTTGTTGGTGAAATAAGGATTTGGATCCCTGGGGAAATGATTTGTCAGTTAAATTTTAAAAAAGCTGATTCACTAATTCAAGCTGGCAGAGACTTTGGGGTATAGCCGATAATGCTTTACAGCTTGTCACAGCTAAAGATATATGCAATATGCTATGTTTCGGGAGTTTTTGATGCAATCAACTGGTCTATTTAGATAAATCATTACACCTACTGAAATCCACAGAAATTAAATACTTCACTTACATGCTGCACTGACTTGAATACAGGAAGCAGTAGTAATGTCAGCCGTATTGAAGAAGTTCAAGATGCAGGTATTTGTAAAGATAGTTATTTATTGGTTTTGCTAGATTCATGCATAAAAATAGAGCTTCTTTTATTTTTACCACTGGTGCTCTCATGTTAACATAGAGCATATAAGACAAAGAGGAGTTAGCTGTCAGAAGTCAAAAACAATTTAGGTATTTTAACCTTTTAAATAATAATTGTGATTTAGGGACATGTTGAAAATAATTAGAATAGCATATTAATGAAGAACAGAGCAGTATTATTTATGACTAGCCCCTTGAAAAAGGGGAAATTCTCCCTCCACCCCACTGCCCTTCACCTTTAAGTAGTAATACTTCTGCCTGGTTGGTATGGATGACAGTGCATCCAAGGTGATATTTGAATCAAGGTCTTTTTTTTAGTCAACATAGAAAAAGGAACTTTTAAAAGGTTGATATTTAATGTTTTGTATGAATACTTTTCCATGCCACTGCTTTTGTGAATTATTTCTGCTGAGTAGTGTTGTATTTTAATTCCTATGGTAAGAAGGGAACTAACTATAGAAACAAGCCCTTTTTCTTCTTGCTTAAAAGAGATCAACAAATGTAACTACTATTTTTACATCTTTCAGGCTATGGCAACTTAATTTCATATTCCTGCATAACCATTTGCAGTACTGTATAAGCTGCTCAGCAAAAATGTTTTCTGTAATTTCCTTGTGAAACACAAACAAACTGAACAAGCCATAACTAAAGTTTAGTTATTGCAGAATGACTACAAGACGAAAGTCAAGCTCCCCTTTCACTATCAAGGTTTTTCTGCATCATGAAAATTTAGTGCAAAAGCTTTATATTGATAATCCCCTTGTGGGCTAAACTGAGATTTACTGTATCAGTGTTAAAAACTGATTGTTTATTCAGCTTGTACAGTCATCTAGCAGTAGGTGGGTGTTCTGGAATGCTCACACACACACACACACACACACAACACTGTGCACATATTTACTGAGATAACTTGAGGTGGTGCTGTTCTGGAACATTCTCACACAGCAATTACTGTGCAAATAAGCAGACCCCAGAACATACACATTCCAACCACCACAACTCCTACAAAAAATATAGGCTTGGAAATAAGCCTCTCCTTCAAAGAAACTGACAGTTATGCAGCATTCCACAAATCTCAGCACAAAAACAGTCTGAAAGGTGGTTTTGCTTAATTTTTTATAATGAGAAGTTGCTAGAATTGGGTGATCATATAAATTTGGCTGAATTTTGTATTCTAGAAAAATCTCAAAATCATTCCATCTGTAGTTATATTTCGGAGGGTGGAGTATTTCCCCCCCTTGAATTATATTTTAAGACAGTGTGCACTCCACAAGGAGTATACCCAGTGTCCAGGGGATATAATTTTACTATTGCAGATATAGACCACGAGTTAAGGCTTTATACAATCTCTAGTCACTATGTTTAGATGCATAAGGAACCCATACACCACATAATGGTGTAGGAAAGAAGCGCTTTTTAAGGAGTGCTATTATACTAACATTACTTTAAATTAATGATGATAATAAATACTGGCCTGTTGTGTTTTGCTTTCTTAACATGGTTTCCAGAGGAACGTTTCAGGAACGTTAAAGATTGAGGGCTCTGGTTAAAGTCAGACATTAATGCAGGTTGTCTCTCCCCACCTCCCCTTCACCCCCGCCTAGCTCTGCCAATGCACCTCAATCTCACACAGCATTACAGTAATGGGCCCTTCTCAAGTTCTGAGCAGAGACTCCCAATCATGCAAAACTGTGTGATGTCTGAGCTAGATAGGGTGACCAGATGTCCCAATTTAATAGGGACAGTCCCGATATTTGGGGCTTTTTCTTATATAGGCTCCTATTGCCCCCCATCGTCTGTCCTGATTTTTCACACTTGCTGTCTGGTCATCCTAGAGCTAGACAGGAGACTAGTAAGGAGTAGGCTGAGTCAAATTTACTTGACTTGTAGGGGACCAGACAGCAAGTGTGAAAAATCAGGACAGGGGATAATAGGAGCCTATATAAGAAAAAGACCCCAAAATTAGGACTGTCCCAATTTTATAGGGACATCTGGTCACCCTATTGACTTGTGACTTAATCAAAATTTTAATCAGGGGTTTCTAGAGGTACAGAGCTGGTACACATAACCCACTCCACCACAAAGGCAGCCTCTCCCCAAAATGAACTACAAACAACAGTTTTTACAGTTTTAAAGTCAATACTGAAAATGCCACAGATTCTGCTTTAGCACTAAGACAATCACAGATCTGTGTCTCTCCTATTATTCATCAATACCTGAATTTCTAAAATACCAAACATGCTTTTTCCACCAAATAACCCTTACATGGCTAAAACTTATATTTTTAAAATATGACAAATGTAATCATACATACACTCATTCCTTTCAAAAATAACCTCCAGATCAGTGTCCGATCCCTGAAAGTCACTTTAAGAAAGTGTTTAGTTATCATTTAAATAAAACATGACAAAAGCCTGTAAGCTTCTTCACACTGCACCACTGGACACATTTCATTTTGCTTTGTTTTTGTTTTTCCACTAAGATTTACAACATTAAGTTGGGGACTGAATATGTTACAAACTGTCCTATTTTTGTGGCTTTTAGCGCATTTTAGTTTCCAGGAAAATGGAATTAATGGTTCATATCCCATGTGCCAGCCCCAGCTTCTATGGTGAGCTTTAACCAGGGTCCACACTCGGTGTATCATTTGAAATTAAATTAACATCTTCTTGATGACAGACAAAATACATTTGTTTGCTTAGAGGCAAACATGGGTGTCTAGCTATAGGACACATTCCTTCAGTATAGTTATCTGGTCCTGAGAAATCCAAATGTGTTTTTCCTACAGGTATCAGTGCCTCGACATCTGCTGGCAAAAGTCAACCACCCTGGCTACGCCCATCTTCATTTCAGAGTCAGCAAACGTTCAGTCGAGACAGGGCAGCCACATAAGAAAAATGTTAACGAGAGAGTCAGTGGCTGACACACCCATTTTACTAATCTGTGTTTTTGCTTAATTTTAAAGATCTTTTCAACCAGGATAATGAATGAAATAATTAAATCAATCCATAATAGGCTACATGAGTAGTTTCACAAAAATTACATAACATATCCTGATATGAAGTGGTGTGAGCAGTATGTTGAGTTAGTAGCCTTCAGTGCCTTCACTCACAATACAGTTTCTTTACATCTCATTTCTTCCTCTATTGATAACTCCCATGTCTTTTTCTTTGCAGACTGCATTTTAAGAATTTGACATATACTTCTGTGGCATCTGACAAATCAAATTGACCATCACCAGGCTCATTATATGACAATACTTTCTGTTTCCTAGGATTGCTTCCTCCATTGGTTTTACAGATATGTATAACAAAAGCATATATTCTTTTCCTTCTTGCAAGATGAAAAAGAGCTAAAGCTTAAGAAACACACACACACACACAAAGAAGAAAGCCAAAAATACAATACATGTACTTACAAAGCAGCACCAATAGAGCTCACCAGAAAGATATAATTAGATTTGCATTTACATTTTAATATGTATGGTCTCATATAAAGAAGAGTTTTCTAAAGTAGTGTAAAACTTTCTCCCAATTATTTTTTTACCTTCACATACCTAAATGCCTCCTTCCAATACATTCTGCAAAGAGGTGAACTGATAAAGAGAAACCTCTCCCCCCCCCCAATTAACTAATGACTCTGTAGCATGCTAGAAAATTATGACGCCAGGTGCACGACGCTGGAGTGCCGCTGGAGGCTGATGCTAAAGTGCATTGTTAGCCCACCCCTGCCCCACCTCCAAGAGAGGAAAATCACCATCCCCTTCCCGCTATCCCTTCGAATCGCACACACCAACACATCCATCACCATCAAACTGCCTGGTGCTATACAGGCATCTAGGAAACAAGCCACCTGATCCGCAGCTAACAAGCGTGGCGCCGGTGAGTTCCCTGGCTGCTCATGGAAAAAAAAGCAGGGCTCAAACTTACAACAGCAATGGCAGCAGCCGCCTCTAGCCGTTGCAATCTCAGGGAGATCGTTGAGGCTTTGCGATAACGCGTTTCTCTGCAGCCCTGCGGCGTACCCGCCCCAGCATGACTATAAGGACTCACTCACCTGTAGCAAGGCAGTGGGGCTGCATCGGCTGGCTGGCAGGCAGGCATCCTCCTCTGGCGGCGGCAGCTGTGAGGCTGGCAGGCAGCGCAGACGAGGCACACAGGGGAGGGGTGGTGTCATATACCAGACACTATCATTCCCCCCCCCCTTACTTATGGGGGCGGTGCGCGCAGCGATCAGGTGATAGCGCAGCGCTCTACCCTGCAGAGCCGGGTGATTCCTGTCGGGCATGCAGGAGAGAAGGACCCCCACCCTCCGCGTTCGGATTTGGAACTCCCAAGTCATTAGCATTCGAGAACGCGCGGCTGGGCTGGCGGAGGCACGTGACTCCGCCCGCGGCTGGCTGGCTCTCAGGCCCGTGTGAATTCCAGCTCCTGCATTCTCAGCCCTCCCACCTTCCCGGAGCAGCGGCCGGGGAAAGCCCCGGGCTAGTCTCAGTGTGATATTATGCGTCACTCCCGTCGCGCGCACACACAGAGCCAGAGAGATACAAAGAGAGATACACAGGCCCAGCTTCTCCCCTGCCTGAGAGGGCTGCTACGGGGCACGTGGTGGCTGGCGCAAAGCCGTCCTGAGCATGGGGGCATCTTCGCGTAACAGGGCACCGGCCCCACGCTGCCAGTGTGGAGGGCGGGGCTGGAGAACTGTGGGCGGTCAAGACTTCTCTGCACCCAGCTATCCCAGGCTGCCCCGATAGCCCTGGGACCATTGGCAGCTGGTTTAAATCCCTCCCGGGGCGCTATAATTCACACCCGGGGACCTGGCCCATCGTAAAACTGGTCCATGATCAGGACGGGCTAAAGGTGGCCTAAAGCCACCCTTTCACACAATCCTCCCACCTCCCAGTTGTGCCCTGCACTCCTTGGTCGCGCAGCCAAGAGAATTCATCTCAAAGAGAGATAAGGAGAGACACACGACATTTTGCAAATATTTCCCACCCCACCGTGGGTTCATCGACACGAGTGCTCTCTGCCTTGAGCGTACTGCAGAGGGACACTGGAGTTTTAAGCATCATATTCTGAGTAAGGTTAGGCGATCATCTAGATAAAGGCTTCTAAGCTGACCCAGTATTGGAATTTATAGAGATTTTTAAAAAAAAATCCCTGTATTGTAGACAAGGTTATACAGAAAGAGAGATAGGGACCAACACCCAGGGAGAGGGAGAGACGTGCGTTAGCTGGCAGTACACAGTGTTTTGTATCTCTTTCAAGCGGCTAGGATGGTAAATCGAGCGAGGAAATGTTAACAAATAGGCAAAATTATGACTAAACATACTCAACGCGAGACAGTCCTGATTCCTATCCACTTTCACTCCACTCCAAATCATGAGATTGTTTTTATCTTCCATTTAAAAAAACCTGCTACGATGTAAATAAATAAGCATAAATAGCTGCTACAATGCAAAACGTCTGTCCCTGTCTTCCCTTCATGTCATAAGGTTTAGTGCTAGTGTTCAGTTAGTTGTACTTTCCAGTACCGGTTCCTGCTAGACAACACCCCCTGTAAAGCCAGAGAGGAGAACTGAAAGAGGAAGAGTGTTTTCTCTTCTGTTTCAAACGGGGATTTGGTTTGATGTTGTACAGATCTGGTTGGGCTCCATTGTAAGGGCAGACATTAATAAAGGTCAAATTAAAACAATTAAAACTAGTGGTGCGAGAAGGGACACATTGAAAGGTTGAATTGGACTGAGCTATTAATCATCCATAAAGATAATTGCTTTTCCTACCAGAAGAAAATATAGCTGTGACATCGCCTCTCTGCGTTATATGACTTTATAAACCTGACTTTCCAATCGCAGAAAGAGATTGGAATCAGCAGCTTTACTCCTCCTTTCCATCCTCCCCCCCACATCCTAAAATTTTGGGGAATTTTTATAAATTCATGCTATTACCCTCCGCTGACGTCAATAGCAGAACTTACTAACATTAAAAATAGACAATAAAAGCAATGTTTTGGTTGTACACGTTTTCAAATAGATTTAAAAATTGTAGTTTGGAAGACTCATGAACATTGGATACTTTCAAAATCCAATTAAAGGTACCTGGCCATAGAACTATATTGGATGATTGCAAGAGGGAGGGTGAAAGATCAATATTTAATTGCTTAAACAAACATCACACGAGTTTCCAGTATTAATAACAATAGTATTGTAATGCGTTTTCCAGTTGCCTGCCATATTTATGGCTCATGCAGCCCTTCTCTTTTTCATGTTGCTGCAATAGGTTAAAAACTCATATTAAAAATACCTTTTCAAATAGAAATATGGGCTCCAATGGGATTGCTTGAAATTGTGAAACAGAAAGCACACCTAATTCGGTTGGCTCAGAGACGGCATACGGAGTCCATGTCTTGGCAGGGAACATAAAACTTAGTTTTTGAACAAAGGCCAGAAAGATTCTACATCCCTTTCAATGTTCGCAAATATGTTTAAATTTATTTATATATGTAACTAAGAGGGGAAAGGTTGTTGTAACTCAAACCCATAAAAGAATGAGTTTAATTTAAAATATTGACCCTGGTATTATCTCTTAAAAAAAAGCAGGGACAGAGGTTTTAAAAATGCCATTAACATATATTGAAAGAATAAGCCATTTAAAAAACTAATTTTTATATGATGACGACTCACCATTACTAGTGATGGGTGCAAATTGCTAATAAGAGGTAAACACTACGCAACATGTCAACAGAACGTTTGCAGACAACGTCTGCAGAATTACAAAACAGCAGCAGGTATAAAACAAAACATGTTATGATTTTAGGACTATCTTCCCCACCCAACTCTTCAAAGTATATTTAGGACAAATTCAGTTTAAATTTGAATTGTAACCTGGTGTTTATTGCTGATATGTACTGAGTCAGTTTACCTTCCTAAGGAATAGCTAAGTCTTCAGTCAAAATATAGTTGTGTAATATGGATAAATATGGCTTTAATAGCTGGTGTATTTGTAAAATATGAAAATGGGTGCTCCTCGGTTTAGCCAGCTGATCCAAGGTGAGACATAAAAATACCTGGCGTACCATCCACCGCCTTGCAGTAAATGCTAAATCCCAAATGACTAAAATCTACGGAAAGGCATCGAGGAAAGAAGAGAGCCTCGTTTTAACTAAACTAGAGTGGGAACTGGGAAATTAATTTCGATGTATACAGTCAAACTATGATTCAGACTGCCACGACCACATCTCTGAGAAACAGGACGAATCAGAACAATTGCCTCTTTTCTAACGATAGTCTTTGAATAATAAGCACCGCTTCCTTCCAGTGTTTAGCAGGATTTGTTTTCGTTCCTAGAAGTTATAGAAAGTTTGATCCCAAAGGCTACGGGACCATTTACCGTAAAGTACACAAGATGTTCCATATCGACAATACAGATATTGGGCCCGATCCTGCTCCACTGATGTTAATGGAAGTTTGGCCATTGGTTCCAATGGAAGCAGACTCTTGTGCATACTGGGAGCATGGGGATGTTTTACTATGTTTACTGTCTTTGAAGAGGAAAATTAGCCATATTACCGTGGGAAATAGTGTACCGCCCTTGATTTAAATTCAGAGAATGTAATCACAAAGTCATTTTATTATTTAAAAAAATGCAGGTAACTTGCAGGTTAATATATTTATTCGGGTGATCTTTTCACTAATCATTCAAACGTCGTTAGCTCACTTCCTCTGGGCTTGCAGCATCAGTTTGCAGAGTAAGTCAACACGTAACAAGTCCTCCTTTCGAGCTTTTGTTAACAATCTTTTAAACGGAAAAAATGGTGCAATCCTTCTCTGGTTACAATAGAAGGAAATGTGACATTATTTAGCTAATGATTAGAAATCTTGCGTGAAGTTAACAAACCTCCTGTACAAATCTCGTGCCCCAGTGTGAAAATCCATTTTAATAAAAAATAATTTTAAATAAATCCCTCGTTTCTTTTGGATTCAGCCCAGTTTAGACAACGACGAAGTTTTAAGGTAAACTCAGTAAGACAGCAAATATAGACCAGGTCTGCCTACAGCTGATTAATAGTTTCTCTATAAAATTAAATATTTTCTGATATTTTATGACAGGAGCAGAGTATGTTTCATCTCTGGTGGCATCAAATAATAAAGTAAGATTTCTAGGAAATTCCAAAGAAATGATGCGAACATCCTTTTGCATTTGTAGCAAAAATATTTTCAAGATTTTCCCCTAGAATTTACATTTTGAAGTCGACCCCTCCCCCTCGTTTTAAAAACATTTCCCACCCCAACGATTGGGCTGCTTTTTTAACGTCGGGCTCGTGCTGTGCAGAGGCTCCTCCCTCTTGCTGCTGCGATCTCTGCACACAAACCTTCCCTGCAAAAGCTTTATCCATTGGAGTCTCCCCCCCCCAACCCCAGCACCGCGCACGCGCGCACTCACACCAGTGCTCTCCAAACTTCCCCCTTACTCTGGATCAAGTGTTTGTGTGCTTGGTCTAGCAAATCCTGGCAAGGAATTGCCATTAGAGCCTCAGTGTCTGCAGTTTGAACGCAGTGCCTTGGGCTGGTGGCTGGGTATGCCCCTTTCCCACCTCTGTTTCCCCTCCCACTTCTTTGCACTACTTCTCTGTCAAGGGAATCTGCGCTCATTCCAGAAGGGAAACTTCTCAGTCACCACAGCTAGCGCCCTTTGCCGCTTGAACACGTGGGGCCTGTGCTGCACCCGCAGGTAGCCGCAGGACAGGGAGGTGGAAAGCCCAGCTGGTCTGTCTGCACAGGGAATGAAAGCCCATAGGGCTGGAAGTCATCTCCCCTTGCAGCATCTCCCATGTGCTTGAAGGAACCGAAAGAGACACAGTGGACTGGCTCTTTGCTTTCCAGGGGGGAATTTGCAGTATTTTATCATGGCAGGTGAAGTTCCTCCTCCACAGGGTGATGCCGATTTGCCCTGTTGTTTCCTGCTGTGGTTTATGAGCCTCCTTCTTTCCATCCCCTGTCATCCATTACCCAGCCTAATTAGAGCTGTGCTTTGTGGAATAACAGCATGCAGTAGGTGGTAAGACAGCTTCTGCACTGTGTCTTTGATAACATTATAAACATGCTGTAGACTAGTTTGTGTGTGTAAATCTAGGAAACATCTTGTTTGGAAGTCATAGGCTAACTGGGTGCAGGAGGGCGAATTTCACCCCAGACTCTCACTTGCACCTCTTTGGAACAAACCTTTTCCCCCCACTCAAACTATTTTAAGCACTGACACATAAACACACCTAAAATCAAGAGATAATCATTACTTCCCATCAGCTTTCCGCCTACCTTATTCTATATATCAGTCTTAATTACACTATATAGTTCCAGTCACTGTAATACTTGGGTGCTGTTTGGTTTTTCTCTGCAATTGATGTAGGAGCTGATGTCCTATCTTGAATCTCATTCAGAAAAGCAATCTTGCTAGTATAAAAAGGAGGAAAATAGCATGTACTCAGTGTTGCAACCTTTACTTAGGCAAGTAGTTCCATTGAAATAAATGGGAATTTTGACTGCACAAAGAATAATGATAGTAATAAATAATGTTTACTTTTAAGAATGCAGGACTGGTGTTAAATGCCTGTGTTTAAATATATGTTATTCAAGTGAGAGTATTTTACATTTTTCCTGAAAAGATTTCATTCTTTTCTGGTCACAGAACTCAATTCTCCAATCCTTATTAATTTGAGTAGTTCCATTAACTTCACTGGTGCACAAAACATGCTGGACGGGAGTCTATTCTAATCCTAGATACTACTGATTTGTTGGAATTTTATCATTTTCCTGGAAAAAAATTATTCTGGTGGAAAGGGTTTCTGTATGCCAAAAAGACATAGGTTTAACCTTTGCTCATGATTTATCAGTGTGCAATTGTATTTTATGTGAGAATTTTTTCTTTTCAAAATTTGGCTCTCCTGATGCTATTCAGCTGATTTTTTCCCCATGTCACATGCAGGCCCTTTTCCTAATACTATAAAATGAAAGGGCTAATTCTGGAGTCCTTAATTAGATAAAATGTTCATTGAAGTCAATGGAAGTTTTCCCTGAGGGGAAGGACTGCAGGATCGGGATCAAAGTCATTATAATAAAATATTATCACAAGATTAACATCTCCTGCTTTGAAAATACACATCTTAGCTCCAGATCATCATTTATACAATAGCAGTGAATGCAGCACACAGTGGCCACACCACAGTGCAGAATTTTAGCCATTATATCTTGATTATATAAAGAAAATAGTCTTAAAAATTAAAACTGTCTAATATTCCAGTGGTTTAAAAAGAAATCAGGCTTCTCTTTGTTTCTAGGTGGTAGAACGAGTTCTCCTTTTATTTCACTTTTTGCGTATTTTCAGATCCTGTAGTTCCTCCTCCCCCCACAGCAGATACTGTAGTTAATGAAAAGAAATCCAAGGTAGCCCTCCATCATGAAGCTCATCTCATTCATTTTAAGAATGTCATGTGATGACTACTGACTAAAGTCATATTCCTTTTTTTCTCTGGGTTTACCCAGCTTTGTAGAACTCGTTGACTGCATGGAAGTTGATTTTTCTCTTAATTTATCAGTTTAACACCAGTGTAAGTCTAGTAACTTCAGTAGAGTTATGCCTGATTTATACTTGTGTAAGTGAATGGAGAATCAGCACAAATACTTTTATGTGACTTTAAGCTGCAAGACATATCCCCTTTAACTATTACAACTGTGATGTTACTCTTTGGCATTATCTTCCATATTCACAAAATATAACATTAATTAAACATGGTAATTTTAAGGCTGTTCTTTGTTATGGAAAGACAGCCATCCCTCCATAGGACATGCTGCAACCAAAGTTTCATTATAAGGCTGACCATCACTCCCCTTGTAAATCAAACCAGGAAATCCTTCTACATTCAGATGTTTAGGGCTAAGTCTAACTGGCATGGATGCTACTGAAGAAGGCAATAATGGAGTCTCAGAAGGCATGCATACCTGTGAACAAAAAGGGAACCCGGAAGGCAAGAAGTAAACCAATATAGCTAAATGACGAGATTTGAGAAGTTATGTGAGCCAAACAGAGATCCTTCAAAATTTGGAAATCTAACCATAATGAAGTCAATAAATAGGAGAATAAATTACAGCAGGTACTATGTAAGAGAGAAATTAGGATGATTCCATGGGTGTCACTGAGCAAGGGTGTGATCTTATTCTTTATTATTTCATCCAAGTTTATTAGGATTAGGATAAATCCTGAGGCCCCTTCCATAGTTTTACTCAGGCAAACTCATTCTGAGAGTTGGCCAGAAACTGGAATTGCTGTTCTGCAGGAATTTCTGAGATTAAAAAAAAAAAAAATCACTCTGCAATGGAATGAAAAATGAAATCTTGAAATTTCTCATGGAATGGGAATTCCAAAACTCTGTTTTGAAAGAGTCAAACTGAAAACATTTTGACCTTTTCTAAATGTTTCTGAGGCTCCCCCAAGCTGCCTGAAGCCTGCCAGGTGGGAACCAGGGAGCTCAGAGAGCTTGAGAGCTGGGGCTTCCAGGCTGCCCAGGAACCTGGAAGCTCCAGCTCTGCAGCAGACAGAAAGGATGGTTTTGTTGTTATGATACTGAGTAAGGACTTGGGAGAGTTGGGTCCAATTCCTAGCTCTGCCACAGGCTTCCTGGGTGACCTTAGGCATGTCACTTAATGTCTGTGCTTCAGTTCCCTATCTGTAAAGGGGGATAATACTATTCCCTTTACCTGTCTTGTCTAGTTAGATCATAAATTCTTTTTAGTCAGGGATTGTCTCATACATATGTGTATGTATAAGGCCTAGAACAATGGGGCCCTGATCTTGGTTGAGGCCTCAAGGCATACCTGTAATACAAATAATAATTCCCTATCAAATTTACAGACATGAGGGTAACATGAGAATGACCTGCTCAGATAAAGAGACTGGGGGAGAATCTCAAAAGGAGCAAATGAGTGGCCCAAAACTTGAGAGGCAGGTTGGCATCTACTCCCACTTAGAGGAGTTTCTTGCTGGCCTGACAGATTCAGAAGGGATACAATACCACCTGCAGAAATGCCATGGGGGAAAGAGATGAGGCAGGCTCAGTCGGAGTCCCCACAAATCCCAATAGTTTTAGCAGAGAAGCTGAAGAATTGTGCAGGTCTCTGCTGCCCTCAGTTCCAGTGGCCTGCAAGAGGAAGGTGTCTTCAGCCAATGATCCTCTGTAACAGCAGGGTCCAGTGAAATGATGCAGGAGGGCATTAGCCCATTGTGACTCATCAGCTGCAATTCAGCCAAGGTGACTCAATCCACCCATAGAGGGATGTCTCTTTCCAACCTCACTCCTTTGTGCCCCCACATGCCAGTGGAAGGATGGAATCTTGGATGCTTCCTCTGGGTTTAGGAAGGCAGAGCTGGGATGCTTCCTCTGGGTTTAGGAGGGCAGAGCTGTTGAGCAGCTCTCCCACAATTGCTGTGCGGTGCTTCCCTACTAGGATCTGGTTTCTACTTCACAGGCACTGACTTCAGCTAGTTTCTAGAGCTCTAGCCAAGCTCCATACCCATGGAGTGTAAGTTTCAGAATTTGGCTGTCTACACTGAACTTACTGCATGGCATGCAGTACATGTTAATGTATTACTTACATGGAATGATTGAAATGAATGGATTGAGGTTATGACAGTGGTTCTCAGCCTTTTCCATTCCAGGACTAACCTGGTACTCCTCTCCCATTTAGCAATATGGAAAGGACAGGTTTGGTTACAATCCCTTAACACCTGTTCATAACCCCCAGGTTGGGAACCTTTGGTCTAAGACATTGCCTGGTTCTCTAACTTTTCCAGTCTGTGGACTACTTCATATAAGAGAGATCCCCTTACAGACTACCTTCCCTCCAAGAACTCAAATTCCCTACTGTCTGAGACTCAAAATGGACTCCTTGGACAACTGGTGGTCCACATACCATAGTATGAAAGATATTGGTCTAGGAGAATCCAGTACAGACTGGCAATGTTTGCATCTAATTGAGCACTATGAACCAACATTCTGGAATTGTTCTGAAACAACAGGTTCCAGGAAGAATGTGACCAATACAGTTATCATCGTAACGGGGCCAATCCTGCTCTCATTGAAGGTGATGGCAAAACTCCCACTGACTTCAGGGAGTGCAGGATAGGACTCATTATTGGCCTTTTTTTTTATACCAAGTTTATGTCTATTACATAATGTGTCAAAACACAGTCTGTCAAAAGATCGCGTTACTTGGATTATCAGCACATGAATGGCAAAAATACTATCTTGAAACACTGGCCAGTTGATCTGAGACAAATAATAAAAGAATGGATTAAATGATGATTCATTCTTTGAAAGGTCATATATATTAGATTGCAGGAGGCTGAAAGGAAATTCACGGGCAACTGGGGCCATTATCTTTTATATACTGGCAATCTGGAAATTAACCATTAACCCTTCTGTGTTGACCCACTTTCCTCTAACTTTCTTTTTCTGTCAGTCATTCTTGCCTCCTAATGATGGGTAAGATAGATGCATGATATGATTTATGTTTTGAAGGTAATTGTATACTTCATTTTTATATCTGACTAGACATGTTTATGTATGCTCATCTTACCTCTTTTATTCTTTCCATACACATAAGAGTCTTTCATATTTAAATTTTATAACATTCCTTTATTAAATGTTAATAAGGAAAATATATAAGTCCATTTACAGAATATTTGAGCATACAGGGGAACCCAGGTATAGGGCTAAACCCTGGACTTTTTAATAAGGCCTTACTCAGATGCAAATCCATCTTCTATCTCCTCCCTCTGCCATGCACAGATATACAGGGCACAAAAGGCAGTGGGAAGGATTGCATATCTGCTGCATGGAGGGAGAAACATGCCACACACAAGGTGCATGGGGTATGCTACCTCTGCTCTGCACTGTGGAAGGGAACATGTTGCACTTCAGAGCTTACTGCAGCAGTGTAGGATCCACTCTAAACAGATCCACTGGCCTCACCTAACGAGAGCACAGGGGCAGCAGCTGCCAGTGGTGCCCACAGTCTGGGATAGGAGCTGAGTTGGCTGGGCAGAGCTTATCATTACTCTCCTTTAGAGCGGGAGGTTTCTCTCTTTGTGCAGTACGAGGTTCACCCTCTCTTGAGAAGCTGAACACATTTCCCCTTCAGGCAGCCCCATTAAGACATTTCTGGACTGCAGGTACTCAGGTCTTTCACACGCACTCTCTAACGAAGTGCAGACACAGTCAGCCTGCAGCTTTGTATTTTCTACTTTAACACACTTAAATAACATGGGAGAGTTTATACTCGTAAATCCTGTGAGATGTGCTTAGCTTCATGAAACTATGTGCACAAATATACACCGAGAAAAGATGATTTTTGTAAGATTATTAAAAATGCTTGTCCATAGTGCTATTTTAGTCAATTTACCCATTAGCGCCCACAGACATCTCCTCCTAAGCATTCATTTGGTTGACAGTCTGGAAGACGCCAGTGTCCTAAGGGTTAAGACATTCTTGGTTGTCAATAGATTTTAACCAGCACTACGCTAATATGAATCTAAATTAAATGACACACCTGTGTTTGCACCTTCCTTTCAATGAAGCCCTGTCAGCTCAAAGGCAACATTTAATTTATTTCTTCTGGGTTCTACCGGTGGATTTGCTGATTGTTCAGTGAGTGCTGCTATGAAGCATTCAGGGAGCTGTAATTTACACAGCACATTTCGCAGCAGTTAAAGGCAGTTATTTAATCTCCTCACTGTCACAGCACCATCATCATGGGGGTGGGCGATTTGCCTGTTTAGGTGTTTTCATGTCCATAAACAGATTGCTGTGATGTGCCACTGCGTATGCAGAGCACCAAACAGTGCCCTTTCATTGGTCTCATGCTCTGCCTCCTTTGGAGGGCACTCAAGGGACAATATGTCAAGGAGTTAGTAATATAAATAAATGAAGACAAAAAATTGCATTGTCCGTATGGGCTATTTTTGGTGGAACTATTTTAGAGCTGTTCTTCTGACATTCCACATCCTGACATTTCAGCACATTTAGCTTCAGCCATAGACTGCATTAATGGATTTCCAGTTACAAATCATCCCTATCAAATCACTGCAGTGATTCTTTAAGTTCTATCTGTAGTGTACACACATAGTGTAATCAGCACCTTTTATTTATAAAACAATAGCTCCAGAAATAAAAAGGTGCGTTCCCACCAAAAGAACGACAGGATCTTTTTTTATATTGGGAGAAATATCGTACTGGTTTGGGTAGTCTAAAAGCATATCTTTCATGCAGAAACCGTTTACCTTCTGCAGGAGAAAAACCTAATAAAAGCTGCTCTAAAGTGATAGAAAAGGCAGGAGTAATTTAGCATCCTGTTTGTCATGCTTTCTCCCTTTCTTCTGCAACTTGGGGATTTTTTTGTTAATTTGCATGGTGAAACATAACCCTGCATTGGCCCTTTCATTAAAAAGTTTCCTCTTAGTCTGTTGTCTGGTGCAATAAGGATTATACAATAACAAGTTAGGACCTGATCCTGTAACCTTTGCTCATGTGAGTAAAGCTTATTCATGGAGCAGTTCTACTCCTTTCAATGGGACTACCCCATGAGTAAGGATTGTTCACGTAAAGGATACTCATGTAAGTAAGCAATAGGGTGTCACGAGTCCCTGTTCTGGAGTGATTAAAAGAAATATGGGCTCAATTCTCAGCTGAGGCCAAACTCCACACGACAGAGGGGAGTAAGAGAGGGAGTGAGTTTCAGCTCCCTGTTTCTGTGTCACCCCTTCCCCGGCAGTAGTTCAAGCCGCCAATAAGCTGCTCTAACTTACACCTGTGGTATATGATCACTATGGTTAGGTCTTCACTGCAGAGCTAGCCCAGGTGATTGGCACTATTGTCTGAGCACTGGGGTTAGCAAAGTTATACCCTATTTACTCTCTATTCACTAGCACTTTTTTCACCTGTGCGTGTTGCTAGAACTTCTGGGGACATAACCCATGCCTAGTTGTGCTCAGTAAACTGAACCACTGTATGATCCTTTCCCAGTAAATTGTGGGAGAGTCTGTCTGACCTGGGCACACAGGAGAAATTGTGAGAAGGCACTGGAGGACTAACAGCACTTAGGTGATTTAGCCTACAGCTTCACTGCAAAGTGAGTGAAAGCAGAACCAGGGCTGCAACTCACATGCCCAACCATGGGCTGAAACTAGGGTTGCTAGTTTTGGTTGGACGTATTCCTGGAGGTTTCATCACATGACAATCTTTAATTAACAGTTAAGCTTTAATTCCTGGAGACGTCAGGACAATCCTGGAGGGTTGGCAACCCCAGCTGAAACTCAGTGAAAGGCTTGAGTGTGTGGACGGGAGGGGGCCCTGCTCCCTCTGCTAGCTATATAAAAGGGAATGAGAGTTCCCTTCACAGGAGAATTCTCCACTCACGGGTTACATCTGACTTTTTTGCACCGTCAGAGCAGAAACGAGAATGTAGACGTGTGTGTGCGTGCGCATGCGCACGTTTGTATGCAAGAAAGTATTTTTTTTAGAAATGGGGGAAGCATTTTAAACATTGTAGTAAAGGATTTAAAGCAGATCTCTCAAGTCCAAACATCACAGCAGGCCTGACTTCCACTGTCCCAAAAAAGATATAAGTACAGATTTGTCATGCACAGAGGAAACACTGGAGTTTACAAGAAAAGCAGAACTCTTCTTTGGTATCTTTCTTTGTCCAAGCTAGAATAGTCAATAAAGGCTTTGTGTTGTGGATAGTGATGGAAAAACGAAAACAGCTGAATGTTGTGCCAAGTAAAATCTTGCAATTATGGAATTTCTACTAGGCTGCAGAAATGCAGTTTTGTATAAGTATTTTTATGTGTTTGTTTCAAACCACTAAATGATTAGCATGTAATGTAAACATGGTGTTATACGTTAACATTTGTAGAGCACAAGCAGTAGTGTGTATAGTGAGCAGTGTGCAGGGACACCGATAATGGTTCCACAGTTAATATATTTTAAGCAATAATAAAGTAAACAGAAATAAAATAAAAAGTTGCATGGAACAATGCCAATATAATAGAAATCTAGGTACAAGGCACGGTTCTATCATTTAAAGAAAAAAGGGAAAGAAAGCAAAGGCAATAAACCAACAATTCACTAAACAACTACCGCCAACTCGTTTGGATATGATAACATAGCTGAGAGACCATTGGAGAGCACAGACTTTGGAGTAGGAAACTGATTTAGGAACCTTTTGTACAAAAATAGACAACCACCCCTCTCCAAACCTCGCCACACATCAAGAACTCCCCTGTTATTTAGTTATAGGCAAATCATTTTTTTTTTCAGTGTATTCTCATTAAACAATCACCAAGGGCCAAATCCTGGATACCGCTCCAGCCCTACTGTGCCACTCTGCCCTAACTGGGCATATGGGGATCCCCCTGAGTTGAGGGTGTCCCACTGTCTGGAGTACAGACTGTCAAAAAGCAGGGCAGAAACCCCAAACTGGTTGTATGTTCTGTAATTAGATTTCACCAACCCAGTCACAAAGCACTGTAAAGCATTGTAACAGTCTTACCATGGTGACACAGACAGTCCTCTTGCGCATGCCAGTCTAGCTTGCCATTCAGGCAAGCTGGACTATGTGATAGATGGTCACTTTATACCAAAAATCACAATATTCAGGTTACTCCCAGTCCAAAAGGACCAGTCACTTATACTCAGATCTCAAACCAAAGACAATGCCTGTAGCCAATCCTATAATAAACTAACTAACGATTTATGATCTAAAAAGAAATGAGAGTTATTTACTTACAAGATTAACACAGGAAACATACACACACAAATGAGTTACAGTTTTAGATTTTAAAAGGTAATATACACATTTATAGTAAGTAGCTCTATATGTCCTTTAGGGTTGACCAAGCCCAAGCCTCATGGGGATCTTTTGTTTGTTTAGGAATCTTTGCCCCTCAGAATCCAAACAGCATAAAGATCCCAGTTTCTCCTTGTCAGTGATTTCTATCTCCTTTACCCCAGACTCCAAGCTGATGGGATGAGTTCATGTGCAGGTCTCCCCTTCCTGGAGGGAGTGAGGAATGAAATCAATAAGGTCTCTGTCCTTTGATGCCACACAATGCCGCATTTACCTTCAATGGGCCAGCTTGTTTGCAGGTTGAGCACTTTACCTTAATTAATGCATCTTTTCCTGTTTGATGAGTTACACAATTACAGAGGTTTACAATCCAAACACTCAATATAACTTTATACCATGGGATACAGCTATTATAAGTAGAATTAATACATGCAGCATCCTACAAGCATTCCAGAAAGTCTAAACACTAAACACATTCAGATACCACTAATATCTATTTTAATTTTATTAACCCACAGGTAAGCCAGACTGGTTTCCAACTATGCATTTGTCAGTGTTCAGTGTGGCCCTGGGCCTTGACTTAATCTGGGACCTGGTCTGCCAGCATCACAGAGGGAAACCCTGAATAATCTAGAGCCAGCATACCTGGTCCTATCCCATTCCCTTCTGGCAATCTGGGGCGGGGTGTGTGTGAGAGTTGTGCCTAGGGGAAGAGGGAAAGTAAAAGGACTGTGGTGCACTGGTTATCCCCAGCTAACATAATGGTCCCTTAGGTTACTGCCAAATGGTATAAGTTAGAGCAGTCCTGGGGACTGAGAGAGTGCAAAGATGTCCGCACCCAACCCCGGGTCCTATGCTGAGTGCATCTCAGTCAGATCTCGGCCGGATAGCTTTGTGTTCAGCACAGCTAATGGCTCCAAAGGCACGTGGCGTCTCCATAACCAGGATAGTCCAAATAGGTTGAGAACTTTCTTATAAGGAGGAACTAGATGAAGGTTTCCCTTTATTTGTCAGCTGGTTTTAAGGTCTACACTGGGCAGGGTGGGGAAGGGGGATCGATCTAAGATACGCAACTTCAGCTACAAGAATAGTGTAGCTGAAGTCGATGTATCTTAGATCGATTTACCTTGCATCCTCACAGTGCGGGATCGACGGCCGTGGCTCCCCCGTCGACTCCGCTTCCGCCTCACGCTCTAGTGGAGTTCCGGAGTCAACGGGGAGCACGTTTGGGGATCGATTTATCACATCTAGATGAGACGCGATAAATTGATCCCCGATAGATCAATTACTACCCGCCGATCCGGCGGGTAGTGAAGATGTACCCTAAATTGCCTTCCTCAGTACTCTACTGATTGCCTAGAAGGCTGGAAGATACTACAGAAACAAACAACCTTAGATGAAAGAGAGATTCTGAACCTATGATGACAATACACAAACTGCAAATACACATGTACCCAAGACTCCTGGTGGCCGCACCTTCTGCAGCAGAGGGGATTTGAGGCCAGATCCTGTAGCTGTAACTCATTTGTGTATGTATGTTTCCTGTGGTTGAGGAGCACTCAATGCAGCTAAGGAGGAGGGGGCAAAAAGGGGCTCACTTCACTTCCCTAAACCTGGGCTGGCTCTTCCCTGAGCTGGGCTCCCACCACAAGACAGAGCAGCCTGATAGCTTGTGTAATCTTAGTCATCTGGCAGCAATCCCAGGGAGCTTTTATGGCAGCTAAGGATCACTGGGATTCACAAAATACCTGGCGATTTCTTCTTCTCCTGATCACATGCTCTGCTCTAGCAGTGCAAGGGGTCTGGTGTCGGAGCCACTAAGTCAGGTCAATGCCACCCAAAGACCCCCTTTACACAAAGATAATTTTCTGGGGGCTGGAGCTGTTTGATTTAGAGCTCAGCTGTGCCAGTGCAGTTGTGAAAAGTGACTGAAACATGGCCCATGGAAATGGGAAGGAGTGATATAACTCCCGAAGATACTTTTACTCTATGAATCTTTTTAGGGGATTTGAAGATGGAACAAAGTTTGAGTAAACTCTATGCTGCAACTTCATCAGATTCAGTGAATTTTATGCCAAGATCACTCTCTCACGTATACCTATAGTCAAGTCTTTTTTTTTTTTTTTTTTTGCAATATGCAGGTTACAGAGACTGATACAAATATGAAACGAAATCTTTGGTAGTGCCATTAGCAAAGACCTAAGCCTCCACAAGAACAACAACATGTACATTTAGTCTTGTTTTTAGGGCTACAAAGTGGTAAATTTGAATGTACTGAAAGAGGTATTTCTTTTTAATGATAAATCATGTAATATCTTCATTTATATGAGGTTTTGGTTTTTTTAATTCTGTAAACTTTCCCAAACTTAGGACAAAAGGAAAAAATAAAATATAGAAAGAGATGAGTCTGGAGATGTTGGAAGGACAGGCAAGTCTATGAATCATGAAGGATTATTAAGACTACGAAGCAGATTTTGTATTGGATTGTAAAATGGACAGGAGCCGTAGAATATTTCTGAGTATGGGGGGTGAGTTGCTTCTCCAGTCATGTGCATGTTAGGAGAGGAACCACTGCATTTTGAAGATTAATATTTAGTGAACCAGGACTATAAAAGAGGAATTTACAGTAATTAAGATTAAAGGCCATGAAGGGATAATTGCTGGGTTTGACCATAGAGTTTATTGTAGTTAGGCCATTGACAATGCATAATGCTTGTCTCAGCTCCATTCTAGTACTTCAGTCCATTGATATATTGAGTTTTGAAGTTTTCCTGTTTACACTAAAGAGGAATACAGGCCACTGGACACTCAACATGGAGACTCAAGATGGAAAAGCCCAGACATGGCTGCCATTATATGCCATAGTGGGCGGAGAGGTTGTATAGTATAATAAATTCCACTTGTCGTGTGTTTACAAGTTATAGATACCTTCCTGTAATCTCATGGCCCTACCTGTGCAATTCCATCACTCTGTAATAGCAAACAGAACTTGACATGAATCAAGCTTTTTTTTTTTTTTTAAATATAAGGGGGGGGAAAAGCAACCTTAGCGGGTTCTTCTCCTTGTATCTACTTCATTTATTTAGACATATAAAAAGAGAGAATATGAATTATTGGATACCCAATTACTTGCTTGGGACTGTTTAATAAAACTTGTACATCCAGCTCTGTTTTAGCCATTTTGATATAGTCTCTAATAATGAGAATGTGGACCAAATTGTGTTCCCAGCATGCAGGTGTACTGTGCATCAAGGAGTCCTGCAAGGGCTGGGGGAATAAAGGCCAGGGGAGGGGAAGGGATAGCTCAGTGGTTTGAGCATTAGCCTGCTAAATCCAGGATTGTGAGTTCAATCCTTGAGGGGGCCATTTAGGGAACTGGGCTAAAAATCTGTCTAGGAATTGGTCCCCCTTTGAGCAGGGGGTTGGACTAGATGATCTCCTGAGGTCCCTTCCAACCCTGATATTCTATAATTATGTTAGGCTGCTCTGTGGCTCCTAAAATAAGTTATGAGCTGTCCTTTGTTCCCCCAGAGTCAGGCCCATTGGTAAATCCCATTGCCACTATGTCTACTGCCCCATGGAGGCATTGGCTGGTGGGTCTGCACAGTCAATAAGCACTTCAGATATTTTCTCCTTAATTTTTTTGTATTTTCACTATTTAAAAATTCTGCTATTCCAACCCTCATCCCTCAACACCCCCACCCTCATTTCACTCCGATTTTGCTCTCTGCAAGTGACTATTCTGTTATGCACCCATATGTTATGTTAAAGACAGACACAATCAACATTTAGTGGACACATTATGAATTTACAATAATCTGAAGACATCATACGCTTGGCAGAAACAAAGAAGAATGTGTTTATGTTGTCTGAATTTTTCCCAAGATCAGCTCTCATTTGTGCTTTGATATTTCACATGATAATAATGATGTTGTTGTTGTTTGTGGTAGCACCCACTATGTGCTAGGTACTTTCCTGATAGCCAAGAGGGAAAGATTTATATCCTGCACAGTCTGGCAGACAGGTAGACAGAGAGTCCCAATCTGGACTAAGGGCTGAGAGTTGTGCCTCTCTGGCTTAGAAAGCAGCCTGCTTTCTCTCTCTCTCTCTCTGTTTTTGGGTCCTGGTGAGTTCTGAATTCTAAGAAATAACATTGTGTTCCATTGCAACCTTCCAGCAAGAGAACTTACGTTTTAATCTTAATTTCTCTGTGTGTATGTTGTGAGCATAACAAAATGTAGCATCGCAACCCATACAAACCCAGCAATTATCCCTTCATGGCCTTTAATCTTAACTTTCTGAGTTGTGGGGTGAAGCTTATGCTGAGTCTAACTGCGCTATGCCTGGCTCTATTTGTTCCCTACTTTCTTGGGCACTAACTTCACCCATATAGTTTTAAGGGTCCTTATTCTCTATACATTCATAGGTTTTAAGGCTAGAAGGGCACATTATATGATCATCGAGTCTAATCTCATTTATTTATATATAATCATTGTCCTCCCTTGTCCCTAGTCCTCATCCTATTACTTTCTATTCCCACTCTTTGTGTCTTGTCTAAAATGTAGACTGTAGGTTCCCTGAGGCAGAGACTTGTATATTTTACTTGTCTGAGAAGGGCCTAACACATTTTTGAATAATAAATAAGAATATAGCATCATGTTCACTTATGGCACTGCAGAACTAACCACACCAATAAATACAGCACAGATTAACATATTTTCAAATCGCATCATTTGCATCTCACAAGGGAGGGATACGAGCTTTGTCTAGTTCAGTGGAGTCATAAGCTGTCAGGTGAAATCCTGGGTGCCCTGAAGTAAACGGCAAAACTCCAGTTGCATTCAATGGGGTCCCTCCTAATATCTGCCACTAATCCTTCCAATCAAGATAGCTTCAGACTTGCTTGTGTAGCAGAAATAAAAGGTCAAATCAGATCAGATACAATTCCTATTTGTGGGTTGCGATGCTACATTTTGTTATGCTCACAACATACACACAGAGAAATTAAGATAAAAACGTAAATACTCTTGCTGGAAGGTTGCAGTGGAACACAATGTTATTTCTTAGAATTCAGAACTCACCAGGACCCAAAAACAGAGAGAGAGAGAAAGCAGGCTGCTTTCTAAGCCAGAGAGGCACAACTCGCCCCACCTTACGTTAATCTGCCTCTTTTCAGACTCACATTGTTTGCTGACTCTGCTTATGCAGACATTTCTACAGAGCTCTCTAGTCTAGCCCACAAGCAGCAGGACCCGCAGCACCTCCCTCCTTCCTTAAAGCAATTGCAACACAGACCTCAATCCAGCACACATTTGATCAGCTGAAGTCCCAGGTAAATACCTCAGAGTGGGGCACTGATGGAGTGGAATGTCAGATGGCACAGTTACACTACACTTGATAGCACAACAAAAGTAAAATGGAACATCGTACAGATCTGTACAGGAACAAAGTGTTCCAGTACAGAATAGATATATTGTAAGACCACTTCATAGCGCTCTTCATACATCTGTGAAAATAGTGATCCTGACACATTATTGAAGAAAGAATTTCCTCAGATTGTACAATTTATTGTGGCTGCTGCGGTCCTTGACACATAGAATAGTATATAAACAAGGGATCACAATGGAAACACATCTAAAGCTACAAGATCAAAAGAAATGCTATATCATTGCTAGAGTAATAGAGTGCCATGAGAAGGACAGGGTACAATGAGTGGCTTAAAAAGAGAGAGAGAGAGAGAGATACACAAACAGCATTTTCCCATGACACCTAGTTGAAAGGCATGTGCCAGTCCCATTAAAATGAGTTGGTTTGGAACATAAAATTGGAACAGCTATTCTTTATCAGGTTGAGTAATGTACTGGTTTGTTTACTTGAATATGATCCATTTTTTTCTAGGATGTAACATCCGTTGCTGATTTGTTTGGGGAATTGAAGAAGATTTAAATCACAAGAGGAAACTGGACATGGATTCCAAACTGGACCATTATTGCTGCAGCTGAGTGGTAGCTTGTGTGAAGAGGTGATTAAAATGGAAGATGAGAAAATGGTTACATTGCTTTGGAAATGATTAATTGGTTATTCCAGTGGAAATTATCAGGGAATAGAGGATATTTGACTCTTCCTGCATTGTTCTGCATAACTGAATATATTCAGGCCATTATATTTGAATAATCAGAATAAACCTGTTTTAAAAATGCATTCTGGGTAGCAGTATGTGATCAAGTGTAAATTGTTTCTAATCTTCTGGAAAATCAGATTTAACAATTTTCAGGGTCCATTCTCCCATTGATGAGCCAGGGATTTACATGACTAATGTCCATTATCTCATGTAAATACTCCTGCATTAATGGGAATAGACAATAGGAAAATAAATCCTTCCTGGAGTCCATTCTGTCAATATGGATCAGGCCTATTTAAGGTTTGTTTCACAGTGTGATGCTGAACAGGTACTGGGTAGCACCGTATGTTAACATTCCAGCTTTTTGCCTCTGGAGAACAATGTTAAAGTAACTTACCTTTAGGACACAAGTGAAACCTTATTGGGTGGTCTCAGTTTGTGAATATAAAATCATAGCACAAAAGCATCTCAAAGTTTGAGCACAATTGACAGTCTTTGTTCCCGAGCACATACCAAAGATGAAGAGAGGTGTGTGTATGTATGTCATTTGAATGATATCTTAACTGGAACAGGAGAGGTTTAATAGACAGGACTGAAGTTCACTGGCACAGCTAGGTGGGGGAGGTTGCAATTATGTTTCTGTAGCAGTTTTCTCTGCTGATATTGTAGCACATTTAAATACACTTCAGATATCCATCCATCATGAAGGTCATTTTACATCTCATCCATTTTATTAATATTATATAGTCTAAGGATGTGACAAATAGTCGTTGTTTGTTATTCTCCTGAATACCAAATAGTGGCTATTAGTATTTGTCAAATAACCAAAATGAATAATTTAAAAGAGAGAACAGTATTGTGCAAAATCATACAACATTCTGTTAAGCTTTGAAATCAATTTTATTGCACAATGATAATACATTGGAGATTTGCAGCAATGATTTCATAGAAATCTATTTTAAGGTATGCACTAATTTTAAAAATAGCATTATGTCCTTACTTTCAGCAAATAGTACTATGCAGTATTGCTACATGAGTCCAAGTCTTTTTAGTCTAGAATACATAACAATAGGCAAGATCCTCAGCTGGTGTAAATTGGCATAGCTCCTGTGACTTGTATGTGAATTGAATTTGAACAGAATAGTCACCATATCCCTAATAATCATGTAAATACATGGTCAGATCCTCAGCTGATGTAGATCAGCTTAGCTCTATTGGCTTCAATTTATCTATTACCATATGAGTATGTCGCCTACAGTTTTTTACTCATTTGTTTTTAATAATACTAGACCGCCAGCCCAGCTAATATTGGTCAGTGTCAGTTACTGTCTAGCAAGTACTTATTTTTCATATGCGGCTTAATGATGTGGAGATGTAGAAATGTGACATATCTCAAAACAGCAGCTCAAAATGAATTGCCAGTGGAATCTGTGGGCCTACTATTGCATTTCCTACAAAGATTACCACCAGGACCAAAGCATGCCTGGGCTTTGTAGGAGTGCCTGGGCAGGAAGAGAGGGAAAGCAAGGAGTCTTCCTGGACTTGCACCAGTTCAGTATACAAGAATCAGTCACAATCACGGGCCAAGATTTTCAAAAGTGACTAGTGATTAGGATTGCCCACATTTTTGTAAATAATAAAGAAAAGGGTTTAAAAAAGGATAAATGCAGCATTGAGTGGATGACGTTAATGAGGTGAATGGCAGAGAGGGAATAGTAGGTTCTTACAGATCTGGCAACCATTTCTAAAATATGACCAAGGTAAAACAAAAGAAAGCCTCCTAGGAAATACAGACATTTTTAGCTAGATCCTCAGGAGGTGTAAATCAAACATTGATTTACATGAGTTGAAGATCTAGCTCTTTGTTTTACTGCAAAATATTTACTGTCTTTAGTCCCCCTTCTAGTAATAAATGGAGTTAATAGAACTGACGGATGTTCAACTTCTGCTCCTGTAGCAGCTCTTACTCCAAAAATTGGCACAGTGCTGTAATGTAATTTGAAAAGTAACAATGATGTTTCCTGGTATCTGCTTCAAATCTGCAAAATATACATTACATTTTTAAAAAGAGGTGAATGGTGTGTTATGAAATGACATTGAATAAATAAAATTGGAAACAAGCATTTTTCTTACAAGACTGTAACTATTGTAAGTATAAAGATATTTAAATGAAATTATATGTAATGGAAATGAGATATTTTCTGTAAGAAATGCTGTATTTATAATTGCATTATTTATCTTTATGATGAATGTATACATTGTAATGAAAGACATGAATGTATCTTGATCAAATTTTCCATCTAATTTGTCATCAAGACGATGAAGACAAAATTCTTTTTGTTGAGGCAGTTTATGTACAAATCTCATATATAAAGCGGAAATATATTTGTTAAAACCAAAATTTAGTATACAAAGTAAATTTTAAATATTTAATGAAACAATTACATTGTATTAATAACATGTTTTTTATATCTCTGATTAAAAATTCACAGGGATTTTTATCCCTTCCATCTTTATTAGACACTGCCTTGTAATTATTTGCTATACATTTTCATACACAGCTGATGAATAGTGACTATTTAAAATAATATATGTTTTCCCTTTTATCATTAATGACCCAAATATTCTTCACCCCTTGCTACCACATAATAGGGCTCTGTCCCCACATCAGCAGGCTTCTTACCAGGATTACTGATCCAGAGAATTGTTGGCCAGGTGCAGAAAGACATGTGGAGCAGCTCTGTATATACTAAATGGCAGTTGGCAAAAAAAATTATTATCGGAATATAGGAATTGCCAGACTCTATCAACCCCCTCATTTATCTAGTCCAGTATCCTCCAACTGTGGCCAGTACCCCATGTGAAAGAGGAAGGTGCAAGCAACCCTGCAGTAGGAAATTATAAGATAATCTGCCGTTAGAGAAATTTTCCTCCTGACCCCCAATAGTTAGAGTTTGGCTTAAGTTCTGAAGCAGGAGGGTTTATATCCCTTCCAAAATGTATATTTGTTTTTTAGCATTAACTATTACAACTCTGAATATTCTCATTATCTGTATAAGTGTCTAACCCAGGGTCGGCACCCTGGCGGACCGGGCCAGTTTATTTACCTGCTGACGTGGCAGGTTCGGCCGATCGTGGCCCCCACTGGCCGCGGTTCGCCGTCCCGGGCCAATGGGGGCGGCGGGAAGCGGCGCGGGCCGAGGGATGTGCTGGCCACGGCTTCCCGCCGCCCCCATTGGCCCGGGACGGCGAACCACGGCCAGTTGGTGCTGCGATCAGCCGAACCTGCCGCGTCAGCAGGTAAATAAACTGGCCCGGCCCGCCAGGGTGCTTACCCTGGTGAGCCGCGTGCCAAACATTGCCGACCCCTGGTCTAACCCGTTTTGGACTCCTGCTATGCTCTTAACCTCAATGTTATCCTGTGACAATGAATTCCACATGATAGCAGTCTGTTAATAAGGGAAGGCCAGATCCTGCTACACCCTGAGAGGGAGCCATTCCTACCTCGGTCTTACTCCCTTCGCTTATTTCCGTAACTCCCCTTGTTTTTCGGTCACAGTCTACCCAGGAAGGGGAGAGACGTTGAAGCGACCTGGCTGAAGGGCCAAGTCACGGGAAGCAGCAGGCCATGGCAGAGGTGGAGCAGCAACTGACAGGAGACCCCAGCAGACAGAGAGCTGCCATGTCATGCCTGGCCATGAGGAGGTGCCATCGGTGAGCTGACCCCTTCAGAAGAACATGTAATTGTGCTCCAGTGGCAAGCCTCACTTATTATGACAACCTGCTTTCTCACAGTGGAAGGAGGTTGCCTCCAAAAGTAGAGGCCTGTGCCTTTTGTGCTAAAAGTCCTGAGTTCAGGCATCACTAACAACTTGTATGTGTACGGTCATGGTTCATTATATGGGAAGTATGGGGGGAAAAGGGAGATGTACAATAGAAATATACACCTACTTCTCTTTAATCCACGAATCAAATCAAATCGCATGACTCATCATAGAAACACCTCAACAAATAACATGTGTATGATGAACTAACCAATCACCTTCTGGTGGTGCATATACACAGCCCTCTTCCATCGCAACACAAATGACAGCATGTAAACAGCAGCTGCCGCACAAAAGAAAAGTTTGAGAAATATTCTTCTGAAAAAACAAGCCAAGCAAATTCATTTGTGATGGATTAAAAAACACATGAAATAAAAAAAAACCCACAAAATAAAATAAGTGATATAAGTCAAATCTCTATTTGAAAAAAAAAAACCAACCCTGAACAGTGTATGCTTTGTTCACAGAGCATCTAGCTCAGGAGGGCTTGAGTATTTATAAAAATTTTCTTCACTTGTGAGCGCAGCCCTAACAGTGCATGATTGGCGTGAAAATAAATGTCATAAAAGACTTAATCTATCATGCATTTCCCTTCCCTACTCATCTTTCTGATGGGGCAGGCTGTAATTGAAGACAAAGCTTGTAAAGAAGGAGATACTGACATGATTTTCTACCTATAAGTAGATGTGGATCTGAGATCAAACCTTTAAAATAAAATAGTGATAATTAATAATTGTCCTCCACAATTAGGAAAAATATCCCCACTGTACTTCATTTGCCAAATCCTAAATCCTTACTCAGCTTTTATTCTATTCTTATTCAGGCAAATTTCCCACTGTATTCAAGACTGATTTCCCATTGTATTCAATGAGCATTCTACCTGAGCCAGGACTGAGTAGGAACCGAGTAAAGATTTTCAGGATTTGGTCCAGAGATGGGAAACATAAAGTCAATTTTAAATAGAAAAGGGAAACTTTCCTCTTCCTTCTAAAAAGAAAGCTGCAAAGAGCCAAAAGAAAAATTATTTTAAAATAAAACAAAAAATTTCTGCAGTTGGCCATCATTAATTGGTTGAGATGGTCCAGGAATGGTGTGTGTGCCATCTTGAACCAGGTGCACATCTTGGAGATTGCCTCGTGTTGAGCACTGGCCCTGTGATTCAATGGAGATCAGGAAAACAACTAACAAATGAACATGTAAAAAAGCAGCATATTTAAACAAGAAAAGTTAGGGTTAATTTCTGTGTCCCAGTTCTGCAAGTGGTGCAATGGGGCTGCAGCCATCTAGTTAAGATTTCTCCTAGCAGAGGAACTATCAGCTGATGTGAAGCCGGAGGAGCCGGCTCAACATGTCAACCAACCCCCACTCCTATCTAGGAGTCATATAACGGGGGAGGGGGCAGTTCAGGGTGCGTGATGGGCGGGGCTGGTGCTTCCACTAAGCGATCCTAGGCAGTCGCCTAGGGTGGCAGGATTTGTAGGGCGGCATTTTGCTGTCCTTGGCGGAAATTCGGCGGCGGGGGGTCCTTCTGCTCCAGGTCTTCGACGGAAATTCGGTGGCGGGTCCTTCACTCGCTCCGGGACCCGCCGCCGAAGTGCCCTGAAGATGTGGAGCGGAAGGACCCCCACCGCCGAATGCTCAGAGGAGGAGCGCTGCCGCCTAGGGCAGCAAAAACCCTGGCGCCGCTCCTGGTGATGTGTGGGGCTGAGTACAGCTCCATTCTACAATTTTGTTGCTAGTGTATGTCTTTTCATCAGCTCTGTCATAGCACAACTGGTCTGTGGTCTCTGAGGGTCTGTCTCCATTGCGATAAAACACCCGCAAAGGTCCCAGTGCCTAGGTTCCAGTCCAAGCCCAAACATCTACGTTGCAATTTTATAGACCTGCAGCCCAAGCCCTCGCAGGTCTCAGTCAGCTGACACTGACCAGCCCTGGGTGTTTTATTGTAGTGGAACAAAGCAGATCTCTACACAGCAGAGACTCAGGACTTTCATTTTCTAAATAGTGGGGGGTTGAGAAGGGGTAAATTTTGAACTGAAAAAAGAAATTGAGAAACACAGAAAGGACTTGTCTAAAAATCCTTGGAAGAGAACAAGAAGCCCTTAAATACAAAATAAAAATAAAATAAATAAAATAAAATATAAAAAATAAAAAAAATATATAAAAAAAATAAATAAAATAGCAATAATGTTCTATGCAACCTCCCATTTCCAGAAGCCTAACTGGTGAATTTATGTAGGAAACTGTACAGTGTTTTGGTAATTTTGTTCCCTCTCTAATTGTTTCCCCCCCTGTGGCTTTTATTTACCTCCCATTTTCATTGAGAGCACAACTGAAGAAAGTCCCAATATTGCCCCAGAATTTATTGTTCATGTGTTCCATCCTTTACTGCTCCAGTCTCAAGATCCACTCAAGGCTCATTCTTGGTTATATGGATTTCTTTTGAGTGTAATAGGCAGCATATCTTTTAAAATTATTTTTAAATATGCAGACTTTTATTGGCACACTAGGTGCTCTGCACTGATTACAAAGATAGTGGTGCAGTTTATTTACATGATAAATTGTAATGACTTCATCCATTATCTATTATTTTGCTATGATATTGAAATACTGCATTGTATGCAGGTGTAGCGATACTGAGCTTTTATTTTTTTCTCCTCCTTCCCTCTATCTACAACGGGATCCTCCTACCACAACCCATTGTTAACACCCAAGGCCTCATAGACTACTGTGGAGCCTTAATGCTGACATACATATAAAGATACATATGTGAAAAGGTATTCTATGTTTTCTAAGAAATCCAAAAATATATGTTGGATTTAAGGCAGCATGGTGGTTGATGAAGCCTTTGCTGTTAATGTGTCATGGAAGGAGGACAGTAATAGTTAAGAGTTAACATGTCGTATATTGTAGGTAGAGAAACGGAAGCTGTTGACCATAACTGTTTATTTTCTAGCTTTTCAATGTTTGAGGACAATGTTATTAAGTTAGAACAGAGCAACCTTACTTAAGGTTAAACAACATTTTTAGGTGTGAATTTTTAAAGAAACTTTGTAAACTAGAGATTAAATGAAAAAGCAAATTATACGAGACCTCACCAAGAGTTATGACAACACAGTGAACACAAGAGGTACAGTTAGTTTTCACCTACAGAAAAATATCAATGTTGGACTAAATATGGCCCTTGAATTTGGCTAATCTGCTTTATATGTAAAAAGCACAGGGCACTGCCTAGCAAAGAATGTCACCACACGCTAAGGTAGTGCTTTCAAATTAGTGACACTGAAGCCAATGTTGACAGAGTAAATGGCGCTGTTGGGATTTCATGAATTTTCTGCCAGGTGTAAAC
Organism: Trachemys scripta elegans; assembly: GCF_013100865.1. Lineage (NCBI taxonomy): Eukaryota > Metazoa > Chordata > Testudines > Emydidae > Trachemys > Trachemys scripta. The sequence continues at coordinate 73,551,336 of NC_048299.1, forward strand.
ATAGGTCACTGCCTAATAAACACCTGGAAAAGAAGGAAAAAACCAGGAAACTGGAGATCATGCAAGAAACTTAGACCAACTATCATAAAAATCTGATGACAGCCATCCAACACAAAACCAAAAAGTGGAACCAACTACAACTCCACAACACACAGAACACTACCTCCAGGAGAACCCTGGCACAAGGACTCACACCACATGACTACATGACACTACATGACTCCCCAACAACATCAGTTTATCTGAAGCTGAATTATCTATATTCACCAAATTACTGTACTTTCTGCCCATATTGAAAAGTCACGACAAATTTGAGACATATTAAAAGGGGCCTGATTTTCGGAGGGCAGCTGCTCAGTACTTTCTGAAAATGCGATCCCTTTAAGGTGTCTCAAATTGGATACCAAAAGTCATCAGTCACTTTAAAAAATCTTGGCCCGAATCCCTTTGCCTCAGTTTATTTATCTGTAAAATGGGAATAATAATACTTACTTGCCTCACAAACAGTTATGAGGCTAAATGCGTTAATGTTTAGAAAGTATTACAGAAGTGCAAAGCATAATTATTATTTATTATTATTTTAAGACCTTGGAGTGTGAGGGAGGTTTGCAATACAGGATACAGACTTTGCCTCTTGCCATGTAATGGCAACTGGCTGGTATAAGGGAAATGAGAACCTTTGGTTAAAATAATAAAATAAAATTCTTCTGAGACATAGCAAGGAATCTCAAAATAGATTCCATCTACCCCTGCACCACATGAAACATGGGTCTGAAGGCAGGACATCTGATGGAAATGAGTGCACAGAAATGGAAATTATTACATCTAAGGTGGTAGAAAAACATAAAAGGCTTAAGGCACCCAAGTCAGGTGGACTGGATAATTTCCATCCTAGAAAACTGAAAGAATTGGCACATGAGATTGCTAGTCTGGTAGGAAGGATTTTTAATAATCTATGTTTTCAGGGGTATTACCATATGACTGGAGAATAGCTAATGCCGTGGTTATATTTAAGAAAGAGGGGGGAAAGTGATCTGGGCAATTACAGACTTGTTAGACTGACCTCAGTAGTATGCAAGGCTTTAGAACAAAATGTGAACAAAGAATAATTAAATTCAAAGAGGCAAAGGGGATATAATGCAACATAGGTTTACCAAAGGTAGCCATGCCAGACTCACCTGACTTCCTTCTTTAAGAAAATAACTAATTTTTTTAGATAAGGAAAATAGAGTAGCTCTTATATATATAGACTTTGGTAAAGCATTTGACATGGTACCCCACGGGAAATTATTAGTTAAATTAGGGAAGATGGGGCTCAGTACAAGAGCTGTAAGATGGATAAGGAACTGGCTAAAAGGGGAGAAGGCCATGGGTTGTGCTGAAAGGTGAACTATTGGACTGGAGGGAGGTTACTAGTGGAGTTCCTCAAGGATCGGTCTTGGAACTAATCTCATTCAATATTTTTATTAATGACCTTGGCACAAAAAAGTGTGTGTGCGCTAATGAAATCTGCTGATGATACTAAGTTGGGAGGCATCGTTAATACAGAGAAGACTGGAGACATTATACAGGAAAATCTGGAGGAACTTGAAGACTGGAGTGACAGAAATGGGGTGCAACTCAATAGTACAAAGTGCAAGGACATGCACTTAGGGTCTAATAAGAATTTCTGCTACAAGCTGGTGGCTCATCAGTTGGAAGCAACAGAGGAGGGGAGAGACCTGGGTGTGTGAGTTGATCACAGGATGACCATGAGCTACCATTGTGATGCGGCTGTGAAAAAGGGAAAATGAGATCCTAGGATGTATCAGGCCAGGCAGTTCCAGTAGAGATAGAGAAGAATTAATGCCATTATACAAGGCATTGATAAGACCTTATTTGGAATAATGTGTACAATTCTGGTCACCCTTGTTCAAAAAAGATTAATTCAGACTGGAACAGATGCTGAGAAGAGCTACTAGAATGATTTGTGAAATGGAGGGCCTACTTTATGAGAGGAGACTCAAAGAGCTTGGCTTATTTAGCCTAGCAAAAAGGGAAGGGGAAGAGCTATTTACGCTAAAGGACAATGTTTGCACAAGAACAAATGGATATAAACTGGCCATGAACAAATTCAGTCTGGAAATTACAATGGCCATTAGCCAGGATGGGCAGGGATGGTGTCCCTAGCCTCTGTTTGCCAGAAGCTGGGAATGAGCGACAGGGAATGGATCACTTGATGATTTCCTGTTCTGTTCATTCCCTCTGGGGAACCTGGTACTGCCCACTATTGGAAGACAGGATACTGGGCTAGATGGACCTTTGGTCTGACCCAGTAGGGCTGTTCTTATGAGGATTTCTAACCATTAGAAGAATTAGGCTCTGGAACAATGTCCCAATAGGGATTGTGGGAGCAAACAAATTAATGAGTTTTTGAGAGAGAGCAGGAAAAAAATATGAGTGTGACTGTATGACAGGATTACTTCTGATGGTAGGGAGCAGGACTTAGCACCCTTGGGGCTCACTTCTAGTTTATGTCTTATGTTCCTAAAAGCTCATGCTTCAAGACTCCAGCTGGCCACCTGCAGAGGTCAAGAAGGGATTTTTTTTACCATCTCCCCTCCACCAAGGTATTTTGGGTTTTGTTTTGTTTTTTGTCTCCTTCCTCTGAAACATCAGAGATGGCCATAGCTGGAGATGGGACACTGGACGGGGTGGACCAGAGTTCTGCGGTGGCACCAAGCATGCTCTCTCTTAGATCCTTAGCTGGTTGGTTCTTGCTCACATGCTTAATGTCTAACTTATCTGAGGTCAGGAAGCAATTTTCACCCAGGTCAGATTTGCAGTGACCTTAGGGTATTTTTCATCTTTTTCTACAGCATGTGGGTACAGGTCACTTGCCAGGATTATCTGGGTCTCTCTCACTTAATCATTTCCCTGCCATTTCAGGGGGCCTCTAACACTGATGCACCTAGTCCCTCCTGTTCTCTCCCTATGGCACGATAGTCTAATGTTCTGAGTGTCACAAATAAGGCCCTGCATCTGCACCTGCTCCATCTCCTGACAGCTAAATAAGCACAGCTGGGCAGCATCAGACAGACCACATGACTAGGCACATCATTTGACTGGTTTTAAGCCAGACAGTCCTGTTTTTAAATATTTGTCCCCTGTTCGGTACTGAGAAAAACTGGATGTGGTTTTGTCCGGTGTCATGGATGTGGGACACTATTTTGAAGATAGTGCACCAGTCCATCCCTGCTGGCATGACCTCGCATGCGCCATTGCTGTGGGAGGGTCAGAGTCAGACAGGCGAGGGCAGGCCCATACTGTTCCTAAAAGTACAGGAATGTCTGGAATTCTGGGGACACATGAGTGGCTGCCCTACACCTCATGCAACACGCTGCCTGACTTGCTGAAGAAGCTAGCAGGTTTGCTCATCAGTGCAGCAGCAACAGTAGTTTGCTAGCGGCTCAAAGCATTCACCCACCATTCACTTGTGCAGCTGCTTGTTCCCAGCCCTACCCCTGCCTTTGACCCAATGCCTCTGCCTTACCTCACTCCAGGGAACTTTCTTCTGACCCCTAGCTCCGTTTCCTGGCTCCTGACTCCATCTCTGACCCTTGGCTCTGGCATCTGACTCTGGGTCTGACCCTGTGCCCTGACTCCTGGCTAGTGGTGCCTGCTCCAACCACTAGGCATTACCACCCATTTCCCAGTCACTGACAATGAGGGCTTTAAAATTTTGGTCTAAATTTGGCTGTTGTGCTTGGTGTGGGGTGCTGGGTGGTATTGAGGGTTTGCAATACAGAAGGTCCCTTCTGGCCTTAAATTCCATGACTCTAAGTTCTATGTTGTCTTAAAACTGGAAAAGCCATAGAAATAGTATGGAGTCCATATGAATAACACGGAGAGATGTAGTGTCCATTGTCCTTAGCCTTTGGGAAGAAGCATACTAGCAAAAAATTAAAACACATTTATAATCATCAATAATTGTGGCTCAGATTTACCATCTGAGCATGAATTAAAACACAGTCTCCTGACAGGCAATAGTTCCAGAAGACACTGAGTCTCCATGGGACACAATCCCTCCTGCAGTATCTTTGGCTCACAGTGGGGGGAGCATGCTAGACCCATTAAGAAGAGGCAGCATTTGCTCTCCTCGTGCACCCCACTGGGGAGTACAGGGCCATGCTGGTTCCTTTTGGGATGGATAATATCACTAGTGACCTAGTCTCACAGTCTTTGTGCTCACGAGGGTGTAAGAACTTCAACTATGGCTGGCTATTGTGCAGGAGAATTAAAGGAGCCCAGAAAGTAGAAAAGGCTCTAGAAGGAAGCCCTGGGGTGCGGGGTGGGGGAGAGGTGAGAGAAGTAGGCTCTCAAAACAGTCCCAAGAGAGACCTCAGAGAGTAATATCTCCTATCCTTGACGTAGGGTGCTGAGGATGCAATGCTGTGAATAAGGTACTGAACGATGCTGTAAAGGTGGCGGGGGAACACTGCAAATAAACCAGAAGTGGTGATTACAAGCAGAGAGCTTCCAAGTGGCCTGGCTGTGTGCAGAAGACCACAGGAGTCTCTCTCTCTCTCTCTGTGTGCGCACGCGCGCGCAGAAAAAGGCACCTTGGTACATGCATCCCCATCCAGGGAGCAGTCAGAGTGGGGTCATGTGATTATTTAGCAATCATCAGAAGACTTCACGAAAGATGGTTCTCAGATAAGATGAAGTTATTGCTAATAGCTGGTTTTACATTTTGTGACCTATCGAAGAAGACACCTAGAGCAATTCATTTGAGATCAGGAGAGGATGTTTTATAGAACGGCATTAATTAAATGTAAAGAATAAAAAATTGATTCAGGAATCAAATAACCCCTATGACAGGACATATTACAATCATTTGATCTGAGCTCAAACAATACTCCTGTGTGCAGATCTCTTTGGAATGTGGATTTCAACAATGAGAGAGAATTGGCCTGTTCCATCCCTCATAAAAGAATAATCCCAGGTGTTGAGTCATAACAGATAAAGGCTGCAGAGGCCCAGAATGTAAGATAAGAAGTATTAGTCTATCTACAGAGAGAATGGATGAGACAGAACGGGCTGCTTGTTGAGGTCACTTGAGTTAGGGCTATGCTAAGAGGTGTGTGTGAGGGGAAGTGAGACTGTACAATCAGCTCCTGCTGTATTTTGTGAAAAGCCAGTGAAAGCAGCCAAATGAAGATGAATATGGTGCATTTATTTAGATTTAGAGAAGGAGGCTTAGTAAACAAGCAGTCTGTATACAGTAAAGTACTACCTGAAGATCACATTGTACCAGTAGGGCTAAGAGAGATTGAAGAATAAGGTACAGTGTACCAATAAGATAAACTGAAAGACACAAAAGGCTTGATTCTACAAACTCTCACTCATGCGAGTTGTCCTTCCTGCCACCTGTGGGGCACATGCATTAGTGAGGATTCTCACAGTAGTAAGGGTTTGCAGGAGCTGGCTCAAAGTTCTGCTATCAGCGATTGCAAGGGAAACACAATTTATTAGGGAGGAAGGATGGTCCTGAGGTTAAGGCATTGGCGTGATACCCTGGAACCTGGGTTCAATTTCTAGCTCTGCCACAGAACTCTTCTGTGACCTCGGGCAAATCACTTAATCTCTCTGTGCCTCTACCTCTTAAGTAGGGATGATAATAATGCTTCCTACTCCTACCTGTTATCTCTTCATGTTACTATTTGTATTATTGTAGCTCTGAGGAGCCCTCGCCATGGGTCAGGATCTCATTGTGGTAGCTGCTTTACCAACACAGGACAAAAGGACAGTCCTTGACTTGGAAGCTACAATTTCTAGCTCTGAGTTTGTGCAGCGCCTAGCACAATGGGGCCATAATCTGAACTGGAGCCTCTAGGCCAGGGGTGGCCAGCCTGTAGCTCCAGAGCCACATGCGGCTCTTCAGAAGTTAATATGCAGCTCCTTGTATAGGCACTGACTCCTGGGATGGAGCTACACGTGCTAACTTTCCAATGTGCCAGGTGGTGTTCACTGCTCAACCCCTGGCTCTGCCACAGGCCCTACCCCCAGTCCACCCCTTTGTGCCCCCTCCCCTGAGCCTGCAGTGCCCTCGCTCCTCCTCCCTCGTCCCCCCAGCCTCCTGCATGCCACAAAACAGCTGATTGGGCGGTGTGGGGAGGGAGGGTAAGCTGCTGATCGGCGAGGCTGCTGGTGGGCAGGAGGCCCTGGGAGCAGGGTATGGGAGCTGATGGGGGGCTGCTGACATATTACTGTGGCTCATTGGCAATGTACATTGGTAAATTCTGGCTCCTTCTCAGGCTCAGGTTGGCCACCCCTGCTCTAGGCACTACTGTAATATAAATAAATAATATTTATTATTTACATATTAATTGAATTTCTTTCCATTTCTAAGAAAAGCACACCCCCATCCATGGCCCTGGGTACCCTTAACAACGTTTTTTTCCAAAATATACCGTTATACAACTCTGAATCACACATATTCTCTTCGAGAGTCCCTCAACTTTGGAACTCACCCCACCATTTGCTCTGAAATCACCTGAATCTCTCCCTCTCCTACAGGGTATCCCTCAAAGTTCCTTGTTTCTCCGTGTTCAGTGAAAATGGGGGAGAATTATGAAGCTGGGGAGCAGTCGAATTCTGGCAGGGGAGCTTAAAAGTTTGGGGGAAACAAGTGGAAGCGGTGCAAGGATGACATCAACCCATTCCATTGGCTGCTTGGGTTTGCAATCTAGGGATCTGGGTTGTTTCCCAGATGCTACAACTAGGTGATCAGGTGGCAGCAATGGTCAGAACAGTTCTTTCTTTCTTTCCCATTTGCAGGTAGCCAGAAGGTTGTGACCATTTCTTTTGGATATGGAGGTTGCTATCATCCACACACACCTTGTCAATGTGCTTTGCATAAGGCTATGTCTTAAAATCTACTTAGATTCTGAAGCTGGTGCAGAATTCGGCAGTCCACGTGTTAAGCGGTGTGTCTTGCCACAAGCACATCACACCAGTGCTCCATATTTTGCACTGGCTGCCTATTGGTTTCTGAGTAGCTTTTAAATTATTTGGATTGAGTCTGAAGAAGCCTCATCCGTCCCTCATTCTTGCAGTGGTATCAAAAATAGTAAACACAAATTGCAGGGGCACATGTTGAAGAATTGTTTTCAAGGAAAGGTTTAATATATAAGCAAATAGGACAAGAGTTCCTGAGCCACCTAATTTGGATTTTAAATTAAGGTCCTGAAAAGACACAGCAATGACACAGAATGATGGACGAGGAACGTAAGGACCCAAATTACTGCGAACTTCACAGAGTGAGATCTCCATGTTATGCTTTGCTCAGGAAACCTGATATACTTACCAAGAAGGTCATTGGAGTCTCTACTTGACTAATAGCTCTACAGCTGAGTAGCCGCCTACCTCAGGCTGTAGAATTTTGGCCAGAGTTGACTCCATAATTAATGATTCCATCCGATTTCAAGTATCAGTTCCTTAACTAGAGGACTAATACCAGAACACTTTAAAGACAGTAGAACTGTGTGTGAAGCCATTTATGATTTTTAGTTATAGGCAAGTTCTATAACTGGATAAGAATTCACTGAGTGGTATGGTTGGTTTAGGGTCTATTGCTCAAAGGATATATTATATCTTGCAATTCATTTAGAGACTTATAAAGAAAATACTAATAAAAATAATTAAACTTGGGTAGTGGTATTATACTGTCATCATCAGATAGTAAATGACTAAGTCTGACAACTAAATTTATTAGGAAGAAAGATTTGGCTCTAATGGATTCGGGCTTGGTGAAAAATTAACAGCTTTATGTGTCTCCCTCCTGCTTTTTAAAACATTAAAAATCTCTTTTTGTTTGTATTAACTTAATTTTAATGATTACACCCTCACATACAAACTGTACAAGTATTGACCTGGCCAGATGTCCATTCCAGTCATTGACAAAAAATATACCATAGGTTTTCTGTACATTACATGTTGATAGCTATTCTGCTAAAGTTGATATAATGATGTAATAATATTTTTGCTACATTCACACATTGGCCTAAAATATTTTATAGCAATTATTTGACTTAAGGGAAACTTAATGGAGCTTTCAAAACTCAGATATATTACGTGTAAAATTTAATTTGATCTAATCTGTCCGAGACCAGGTAAGTGTGAAATATACTGTACAGGGGAATTGTCTATTTTGCAGTATTTTAGGTTAGGCAAAATTTCTATCTGTTTGTTGTATAAAGGAAAATGTATTTACAACAAAGCATTTACTTATTTTCATGAGTTTCTCTTTAACCTACTGTCTTTTGAATTGTGTGTTTACTGATATTGCTGGAGAGGGGGAGAAAGAAATGGTCTCCAGTATGTAGCCACTTAGCTGTAAAATCACATTTTAATTTTAATATAGTAAATTAGGAAGAAACAAGGGGCCAAAATCTCTGCTGTAGTGGTGTAGTTCCATTGACGTAAATGGAACTACATTGATTTACATCAGATGAGGGTCTCGCCCAAAATGCATATGTAATAAGAAGCATCTCACAGTCTTTCACTGCTGTAATCCTCATTTCCCCCTTACCCTACCCCCTTTGCTGTGTTAAGTCTTAGTAGGACTGTAGAATCCTTGAAACAGGGCTCTGCCAATTTATTTGTCTGTAAAGTGCCAGGTAGTGAATAAATAATAGGTGTAAATATCTTACTCCATAAGTAGTCCTATCGATTTAACTGAGAAGTGAGTCAGGGTGCAGAATCTGGCCCTAAATAAAAAAAACAACCAAACCTAGTGCTACAGTGGTTACCTTGAGTTATATATCCTCTTTCCTGCCTTGTAATTTCAGGGCTAGGAGATATGTGTGCAGTTTCTTATTTTTGTTCATAGGTTAATAACTTTTCAGCAGCTAAACAATTATATTGTCAGCAAATACACAGCTTAATGTAATAGTGGCAATTAAAAAAATACATGCTTGTTAGTAGAAGTGATTGGGAATCTTTCAATTAATTTTTTTTTTTTGGTTGGAAAATGCTGATTTGTTGAAACTAAAACTGTTCGCTAGAAAGGGTCGATTTTGATAAATTTCTCGTTTCCAAAACTTTTGGAAAGTAAAGGTTTCAAAATTGTCAAAACAGGATTTTTTGACAATTTTGAAGCAAAAAAATCTGTTTTTTCAGTTCACAATGACTTTTCATTTTGAAATTTCAGAAAATTATAGTTAAAAATAAATAAATAAAAAGGTTGAAATCTAAATGAAATGTTTCAATTGACCCCAACTGAAATTTTTTTCAAAATCTCAATTTGTGAAAATTTTCAAGATTTTGATTCTTTGTCCCGATTTGGGATAGGAAATTTTTTCTAAGTCTTAAAGAATTTCCAGGGACTAACAAACCATTTCCTGCCCAGCTCTTCTGATTATAGACCATACAAAACAGAGCTGTGCACTGCCTCCCACCTGACAACGCAAAATAAATAATAGCAGGAAAACATTCAGATATCGGCCCTGGATACCATCAGAAATGTAATGTGCATATGGGGTGGATAAGGGGCGAATGCAGGTACTGTGGCTACTATTCCAACTGTGGCTGGAGAAGAAGTGATTTTGTTGTCTCTCCACAAGCTGAGAAGTGGATTCCACTCCTGCCTCCAGCCCCAACCCTGCATGACTGCTTGAGTTATGCTCGTGACACAGGATTTGTGCATGAGAGAGGAATATATAATTCCCCTGTTGCACAGCCCTTGGTTACCCAACAGGGTTCAGAGAAGATTGCTGTTCTATGTCATTAGTACAAAACCATCTAGGCTTATGTCAGGGAGAAAGCTGATAGGCTCCTTCTCTTTATATATAATAAGGGATCACACAGTTAAATTAATGTCTGTTATGTTAATAATTATTAAATAATAATAATGAGACAACACCAACAATGTACTTATCTGACAATTTTCATCCCAGGGTCTCAGAATGTTTCCCAAACACTAGCTGATTAAGTCACACAATAATCCTTGGCTGTAGTGTTAGAATTGCCATATTATAGAGGGTGAAACTGAAGCACAGAGAGATATTCCAGGTCCATGTGAGCCACAGTCGAGTCCTGGATTGGGACCCATGTCTTCTTATGCCCAGTCCTGTACTTTGGCCAAATTCTGTTCAATCTCTGCATATGTAAGAGAAGATTTCATATACTGGTTTGAGGATTCCCTTCTTTGAGCCATATAAAGCATGTGTACATAATTCATCAAGTACTGTACAGAATTTTTGGATATACTTACATGACAAAGATTAGAACTGACAGAGCCCTATTAGGCATCAAATAAATTTCTGAAAAGCCTCTGAGACAAGAATTAGGATGACAAGTACTGACAAGCTCAAATTCTGTTGATAATGATGCCTAATGACACAGGTACTGTACAGTACATATCTAAGTAAAGATGCAGGCCCTTCCACTCGCTTCAAGGTTCAGCAATGTGTGTAAAACTGAATGCGGGGAAACCCTTTTATTCCGAGTGCTTAACAAATGGAAGAGCTTTCTGAAAAATGAAGCATGCTAGAGAGGAGGATGGACCTGTCAGCTCTTTACTTTGCCACACCAAACACAATCCCCATTGCCCTGCAGGTGTAGAAAGACATATGCCGTGTTCAGTGTTTGGTTTTGGTTTTAATTTTCTGGGAGCAATGTTTCTCGTAGCAACTTGCAATGGTGTTTTCCCCCCTCTTCTTCAGGCTTTTTTACAGAAACATTGCTAGAGCTCCGTATCTCACTGCATCATTCATGTGAATAACCAGACAAGACCAAATTCAGTCTTAATATAAACACATGCAAATTCCATTGAAGTCAGTGAGCCAAAGTCACATCTTGTATAAAATGACGACAACGCCATTAACTTCAGTGGAGTTATGACTCATTACATCAGGGTTGAATTTGAGCTATTTTGGGCGATCGCATGTCCACCCTGGGAGATTATGGATGTTCTTCAGGTGGAGAACAACAGAGTGGCCTATTTGTAGAAATTCATAGCTACATTCTGACCTTTCTACCCCTGCCAGAATCATTTAACAATTAGAAATGGTAGCAATTTTGGTTTTGCAGGGTCTCTTCAATCAGACTTGGTCCCGTCCACGCAGATTCTCAACTAACTTCAGTGGAGTTACACCAAATTACACAAGTTAAGGCTCTGATCTTTTGAGTCCCAAACGCTGCTGCTTCCTGTCCAAAACCATCTTTGATGGGGGGTCTGTAAAGGACTGACAGTTTTCTGGTTCTCCTGGAGGCCTGGGTCGTGTTCCTTTTAAAGCGAAGGATGCTGAATGGTCTGTGCTTACAATGGGTTAGAATTTATTCAGTATGTCAGGAAAGAAACCCTTTAAAACAATCTCATACTGCTTCAGTGGGAGTGTCTGGCATGATGTTATATTAGGTTTTGCTTTTTTTGTGGTGAAAGGTGGATACATTTGTGTATAGAGGCTTGTAAAACACGGTATCACTTCTCAGACAGCATAGAATTTGTGCAGGTGCGCCACGCAAATGTGTTTCTCACCCTACCCCCAGAGGAGGAACACGAAAAAAGGAAATCTCACTTCTTGCACCTTGGCAGTCCTGTGATGATGATCCAGGAAAATATCAGAACTGTCCTATTCAATTCCACACAAGATGGTTTGAAAAAATCAATATCCATTCCAATTAGAGCCGCAGTCTGACTCTTGCAAAATCGCAAAGCGCTTTTTACCATCTTCACCAATGATGACACTTAGCAATGGCTGGTTGAAGCAGGAGCGCAGCCTCTGATGGCATCTGGGGAAGAAGATGACTCCACGTGATTTTGATAGTGAACCATGTCTTCATTAGTGTTGTCAGGAAAATCTGTGACCTTTGTGTTTTCTGGCAGCATGACTGGGGCGCTCCAGTGATTTGATGATAAAGCAAACATTGTCCTGATAGAGTGAAAGTATGCTGTGTGAAACAGCTTCACTCCCACCATCACTCACCAGTCAGTCCTTCTACATGCTGAGTAGGTCGACAGAGTAAACAAACAACCACACAGGCATGTGTTAAAGTACAAAAGCCTATGTCAAAATTAGCTTAAGGGGAATTCATGTACTCTAATAGTCTAAAGGAAGGATACCTTGACAATAATTCCTAGACATAGATAATTATATTCATAGTTAAGTATGGAGTATACAATTCTAATCCTGACATGTTAAAGAGGAGTAAACTAAACTAATTACTATGCAATTATAGCCACTTTTCCATGGACTAGTGCCAAGTTATGTCTCAGTTTCACTGCATCTCAAAATTGTTTAAATATGGTGATGAATGTCTGCCTTATGAGTCTAAATCTATTTATTTTCATCCACACTCTGTCACAGAGAATTTTTTTCATTAATGTCTTAAGCAAGAGCAATCGTGAGCATTCTGCTACGCCAGCTGCCTTAATACCAACAGGCTTCGCCTTCACTCATTCTCCTGGACAGCGGGAGAAAGGTGTGGAATTGGCCTGGCCCTTGCTAGTGGCTTGAGCTTCAGCCTGAGACCTCACTGACATGTGCGGCTGATTTACACCAACTAATGAAGTGCCCCATTAGCTTTTGGGTCTTGCACTCAAATTTCTATTTTGAAGTAAACTAATCTCATCCCATTGGCACCCCTGTTTTACACCATTCGGGTGTAATCGTTGGCCGTGACTTGTCTTTTCACTCACAAATTTATTCTGTTGAGAAGACCTGTCAATTTCATGTATTGAATATCTCTAAAATCCATGTTTATTTAACAACTGCTGCTGCATCCCTTGGTTATTTTCAGGCTTGATTATTGTAATGGCCTTCTTGGTGATCTTTCTGCATCTACTCTGCCTGAACTGCAGTCTGTGCAGAATCACACAGCTTCACTGCAATTTCACTGCTTGCATTTTTCCTCGGTACCTCCAGTACTCAGGTATCTACCTGGCCCCTTTCTTATGTATTCAGTTGAAAGTTATAACCTTCACGTAAGAGATCCTTCTTTTCCCAAGTGCCCTCATTTTAGTGAGATTGGATTTTTCCATATACAGCTACTTGCAACTTGTATGCAGGTTCTGAATTGTTTAGGGAGGAGGGGTCCAGTTCTGAGTTCACTTACATCTCTGCACTTCATTAGGGTTGTGCTGATACATCTGAAGGCACTGGTTACCTTTGCTCAGGTTCTGTTCCCATCCAGTTGAACTCCCTTCAGTGAGACATTCAAGCTATTTTTATCCCAGCTCAAAACAAAGCTTAAAAATGTCTATTTCTTTTTAATTTTATTCATTGTTATGTGTTACGTTGCAAAAGGCATTTTTGACTAATCTGTATTAAAGTAACAGACTCACAATTCCTGCCCTGTTCCATTCTTACTCCAGAAGAAAGCAATTTACTGCAGCCCTTGCAAAGGTCCAGCATATCTTCCCCCTTGCACCCAGTGAGCTCTGGGCAGCAGGAGTGAAGTCACAGGTCCATGCCATTCCTATTGCCCCCTACTCACTTGTTCTCTGTGCAACCTCAGTGCTTCACACAGGACTCAAAACAAAGAGGCAGGTAGCCCCAATGTTGCGACCCCATCCAGGGTGCTACGGGAATGGCTGCATTAGGGATAAGGATAATCTAGTCCTTAGCTATCTAGCTCTCCCCTTTTCTGTCATAGATAGATGCTATTTCCCACATTATCAGTGAGCCCAGACTTGGGCAACTAAATTCATATCGGTGGGAATCAGGTGTTCAGCTTTTCTTAAAATTAGGGCAAACATTTTCCAAAGTGACTGCTGATTCTGTGCACCTTGATATTTGGCAGTCAAACTTGGGCCTGATTTCAGAAGCACTAAGCTTCCACCACTGTGACCGAGGTCACTGGAAGCTACAAGTGGCTCTGCACCTTTACAAATCAGGTTTGGATACCCAAGATGTCCAGCCTAAGATCAGTGGCCAGTTCTGAAGATTTGTCTGTAAGTCATTTTTATTTAGGTGCCTAAATAGGATTTAGATGCTTAGATGCTAAGTTAGAAAAATGTTGGCCTATACATACAGTACATATGAGGTAGAGCAAAAAGCATCCACACATAGAGACTTTCCCCCTTTGTTTATGTATCCAATTTTTGATTAAGTTAACTTGTGAGACTGTGCAAGTGGAGTGTGTGTGGCTTTTTCCCCCCTCCCTGCAGCTCAGCAAGAAATCATTTTTTGAATGTGAATTACTTGATCCAATTGCTAAAAAAGAAATACAATTTCCAACCTGAATCAATTCCATTTCACTTCACTTAGCCTTTGTGATCAGCCGGTAGAGTGACATAGAGGGAGGCTGTGTCCTGAGTGCCAATTCTCACTGTTTCTCATCATTAAGTTAATAATACACTCCACCTTCATTATTATTCCATGGATCTGAGCATTATGAGTGTTCAACTAAAGTGGCTGTTTTTATCTTCCAAGGTAAATGAGATGCTGCATCTCAGCAAGCCGTCCTAGAAACCTGTTCTTAATGAACAAGTGATTAAAAGGTTTAAGTGCAGTAAGCATTTAAAGCAGAGCAGCATTATCACAGAGTGAGCTAGAAACAGGCTGACACCCAATGGCATTCAGAACACACAGGCCTTCATTCAGATTTAAAATTTGTATTAAAGCTAATGTTTAAAAAATTATATAATACATAGGTTGGGAAAAGAGTGTCTGTACATCTGGGTATAATGCTTTACTACTAAAAGATGCTAGTTTTGTTTCAATGGTGACTCTCTGTCTGGATCAAATCCATATCCCAGTCTGGATCCAAAGCACTGCCTAATCTGTGGTCTGCTGTCCCCAGTGCAGAGCAATCTCCATTGTCCTTTGCATCAGTTAAAGCAAAGCCAGTCAGAGCAGAACTTTCTGGTATGTTTCAGCAATGCTTTTTCCATACCCCTTGCCTGTCTCTAGTTTTAGCTTCTGGCCTCTGCTAGGGCTGATCTACACTGGGGGGGGATCGATCTAAGATACACAACTTCAGCTACGAGAATAGATAGCTGAAGTCGATGCATCTTAGATCTATTTACCTCATGTCCTCACGGTGCGGGATCGACGTCCGCGGCTCCCCCATCAACTCCGCTTCCGCCTCTTGCTCTGGTGGAGTTCCGGAATTGATGGGGAGTGCATTCGGGGATTGATTTATCGCGTCTAGATGAGATGCGATAAATCGATCCCCGATAGATCGATTACTACCCACCAATCCGGCGGGTAGCGGAGACATATGCCTAGAGTCAGTCAGTTCAGAAGGTTGTTCTGAACTCTTTGGTTATAACCAAATTCATTTCTTCCTTTACATGGCAAGTTTTTTAGAGTGACCTGAGAAGGTGCTCACTAGGGTGATTACTCCTGGGGGAATTCTGTGCCAAAAAAAATAAAAATTCTGTGCAAAAAAATTAAAAATTCTGCGTATTTTATTTGTCAAAATAACACAATATAATCACTACAGTTTCAATTATTTTGGTAATTTATTTTGGAAAACTTATCAACAAGTATGCCAACAACACCCACAACAACAACAACAACAAAAAAATGTTAAAGAAACCCATACAACAACCCAGTTCCAGTTGGGGGGTACTGGAGGGGATTGTGTGGGGCCCCCAGAGCCCAGACACCTGCACTCTCCTCCCCCCAGAGACCAGCTGCAGGGCACCCTCAGAGCCTGGACACCTGCACCCCCATCCCTGCAGAGTCCAGCCACAGGGCCCACCCCCGGCCCAGATACCTGCACCCCCCGCCCCCAGAGCCCAGTCAAGGGGCACCCTCAGCCCAGACATCTGCAACCCCATAGCCTTTACTCCCCCCAGCTTCTTTATTGTCGCACCAGGGGATGTGGTATGGTGCAGTGTGGCTCTGCCCTTCCTCACCTTTTGCCAGAGCTGGGTCTCAGGCCCTCTCCTGTCCCTGGGAGAATGAGGATCAAGTCCACAGCCAGAGCACGCAGCCTCTATCCCCACTGGGCTGGGCACTCCACTCACTGTGAGCTGGGCTCTGCAGAGTCCAGCAGCTCCTATTGGCAGCCAGCAACTCTGCAGCCCCAATTCTGCAGGGGAAACATGCAAATTCTGCATTGCACAGTGGCACAGAATTCTCCCAGGAGTAACGGTGATGAAGAGATGCATGACCAGGCTCTCAACATTTTCCATAACCTCAGTATCATGATTCAGCACGCTAGATTTCAATAACTTAGAGTACCACACAGTGAGATAATGTCCGGTCTGCAGCAGTCAGACTTCCTGTCTACCACAAACAATTTCCCTTGCAAATGATCAGTTGACTGGTGGGGATGACCCTGGCACATCCTTTCTTGAATCAGCATCAGCCAAAGGAATCCAGGAGTCCAGGGTGAATCTTGGCCTGAGGGTAGTGAGTTGGAGTTTTGCCATTGATTTCAGGGAGGCCAAAATTTCACCTTGGATCTTCCCCTATTCCAGATCTGGGCCTCTTGCATGCATGTTAGGACTATGTGCTGCTGCACATACCTGTGCTGTTGAACATGCAGTGACCAGTTTGTACTACTCCTATTCCCCATATAGCAAATATAGAATATTACTTGTTACTCCATTCATTCTTGTGATCTAAGGATAAGAAGACATTGGAGAAGATATTTAACATATCAGACCATGATTTTTGCCCAATTCTCTGTTTGCTTCTAAGAACAGAATTGGATAGTTGCCTGTATGACATAAGTGCATTTGTATCAGCACAACAGCTTTGTCTGGTAGAGGCTTTTGTACCAGTACTTGATGCTTAGGGCACTACCAAATTCACAGCCATGAAAAACGCGTCATGGACCATGAAATCTGGTCCCCCCACCCCCGTGAAATCTGGTCTTGTGTGTGCTTTCACTCCCATACTATACACATTTCATGGGAGAGACCAGTGTTTCTCAAATTGGGGGTCCTGACCCAAAAGGGCGTTGCAGGAGGGGTCACAATATTATTTTAGGGGGTCATGGTACTTACTTCTGCACTGTCTTCAGAGCTGGAGGCTAGAGAGCAGCAGCTGTTGGCTGGGCGCCCAGTTCTGAAGGCAGCATCCCACCAACAGCAGTGCAGAAGTAAGGGTGAAAATCCCATACCATGCCACCCTTCTGTGCTACTGCTGGCGGCAGCTCTGCCTTCAGAGCTGGGGTCCCGGCCAACTGCCGCCACTCTCCAGCTGCCCAGCTCTGAAGGCAGCGCTGCTATCAGCAGCAGCAGCACAGAAGTAAGGACAGAAGTACTGCAAGCCCAGCTATAATAACCTTGCGACCCCTCACCCTCCCCACCACACCCATTTCTTTTTTGGGTCAGGACCCCTACAATTACAACACTGTGAAATTTCAGATTTAAATAGCTGAAATCATTAAATTGACAATTTTTAAAATCCTATGACTGTGAAATTGACCAAAATTGACTATGAATTTGGTAGGACCTTAATGATGATAATTCTCCAAATAATAATTTTAAAAAAGCTCCTTGATATCTGGTAGGAGTTTGTTTTTCTTTCATTGCCATTTCTGTCTTCTTGTCCTCTCATTTATTCTGGACTGAAAAAATAGTACCTCAAGCTGACATTATCTGTCATTTTCTAAATCATTTTAGATGTTACTAGTTCAATGAACTGTCCTCACAGATGTTTTCACGCTACTAAGAAGGAAGTTTTGTTTGCCCGTATTTGTAACATATACCTTTAAATATTGGGCTCAGCTTTGTTATGGCTAGAATTCACCACAGATAGAATTTTTTTAATTATTATTTTATTTCCTCTTTGTTGTTGGCTCCCTACAGATCTGGATGCTAATTGATACTGTGTAGATTGGAACCTCTGGTGTATTTTCTCCTCCAGCTGTTTTGGTGAAATGATTACCCCCTTATTAAACCGGTGTGAGAGTCTCACTCCGCCTAGCATCTAATTGTTTGATCAAGTCATTTGCACAGTATTGTTTAACTGACTTGGCAGTCAATGCATACATATGGGGACAGGCTGCTCAGAGCCTAATGCCTTTTTTGTGGTGGGAGGGGATAAAGAAAAGAAGACGGATAGAACTTTCTGAGGAATGCAGTAACTCCTCATCATTACCCCGCCTTTTCATAACCTTAGAAAGGAGTTGTCCATTAATCCTGGATATCTTTCAAGCCAGTCTTTCTGCAGGGAGTCCCATTTACTACAATGCAGGTGTCTTTAGTGACCTAGAAGAACTCAGCATTCTGAATTTGCCTGATTGTATATGGTTGTTTCTAGTGATACTATATTTATGCTGTCAAGTATCAGGGGGTAGCCGTGTCAGTCTGTATCTACAAAAACAACAAGGAGTCTGGTGGCACCTTAAAGACTAACAGATTTATTTGGGCATAAGCTTTCGTGAGTAAAAACCTCACTTCTTCAGATGCATTATATTTATGTTGTTCATACTCAAGGCTGTGTTTTAATCACGATAAGGACTGTAATGCTAGCTATGAATGGGCTTCATAGTCACCATATCATGCTTGCTGTCTATCTCCTAGCAAGGAATCTTGCTCTGGTTCCACTTAATTCAGGTACTTGAGATTGGGACAATCAAGGAAATTTTCATGGTAATGAACAGACATTGGGACAGGACCCTATTTCAGGTATTGCAAGAAGAATTTTTGGATGATAAGAGGTTTGGACAATCATGTTTAAAATGTAGTGGACCTATAGTATAATATCTTGTTGCTCTCCTGCTGCAGAGCAAAGTGAGGCAATACAAATGAACTAACATACACCTCTACCCCGATATAACGCGACCCGATATAACACGAATTCGGATATAACGTGGTAAAGCAGTGCTCCGGAGGGGGGTAGGGCTGTGCACTCTGGTGGATCAAAGCAAGTTCAATATAACGCGCTTTCGCCTATAACGCAGTAAGATTTTTTGGCTTCCGAGGACAGCATTATATCGGGGTAGAGGTGTACTTTAATTCCAGAGCTGGGCTGTCATCATAGATGATGCTGGTGCTTCAGTAAGGAAATACAGGGGGAATTACCCAAGATAAAAGAAAAAATAAGAATTTGATAATTTGCCAAATAGAAAAAAGATAAAATCAAAATGGAAAGCACATTGTATTTGCAAAGTTCAAGGAGGGCATTACAATCAGGCAGAGGAGAGCAAATTAAAATAATAAAAATAAAGTACTTGACAGAAGCTCTTTAAAATGGGTGCTGACAAATATTTAACTCACACACACTCACATGATGTGACTCTTTCCCTACTGTTGCCACTTTTCCACTGATTGTAGCTATTTGTAAGCCAGACCTGTTAATGAGCCCTAGCACACTGTAGCTCTGTATGTTTTAGGTTATGAATAAAGGAGTCACACCTTTTTATTTGGACTTTCTGCCCTGGAATTGCTTTACCTCCAGCTCTATGACACAGCTATGAACCACACCTTGCAATTACTAGTGTTAATGTTAATGTCACTGTGACTGTGTGTCCTCCCTAATTTCCCATGAAAGGTATAAGACCAGGGCTAAGCCCCAGCACCTCTAGGCTTGGCAGTTCATACCCCCGGCAGCTTTAGGCTTGCTGTGTCAGTTATGAAAGTAAAAAAATTGCTTGAGCCCCAGCACCTCTTTCATTATAAAAAGCAGAAGTGCCAATTAGCCTATTAGGTGGCAAGCTGCAGGGAATTAAGATGGCAAGAGAAGGCTTAATTGAAGAAGCTCACTTGTGCAGGAGCAGGTGGGGCCAGTATAAGCCAGAAAGCTGGTCATAGAAGAGGCTGCTGGGAAAGGCTGTAGTCACTCCCTGGAAGAGGGAGACATGTTTGGAGGCTGTAAAGATGCCTAGGCTGTAGTTGCTCCCTGGGAGGAGGGAGTGGCGAAATTGGCAGACACAAAGAAGGAAGGGAGAGCCAGAAGATTAGGAAAGGACTCAGGGAAATGCAGCAAGGTATGGGGTAAAACAGACCTTGACTGCTGACTGGAGGATCTCTGAGCCGGAACCTGGAGAAGAGGGGAGGCCCAGGTTCCCCAGCCAGCCAGTGGGGAAGTGGCAACAGCGGGGCAATGCATAGGAAGACTGCCTGAGCCTGTTTGGGAGAAGAGACTTCCTCCTGGGAGGGGAACCATGATAGTGATCTAGCCAAGGAGCTGAGTCACAAAGAGGCCACAGCAGTTCCTGGAGTGAGAGAGGGGCTGCAGACAAAGAGAGGGAAGTGGAGGGATGGGTTGTGACTGTGGGGAGAGGTGTTGACCTGGTGAGCTATTCCTCGGAACAATGAGTAGAGCACCCCATCAGTCACAAGGAAAGGAACCGTGGACTATTGAGTTTAGTGACATAGAGGTATCAACAATGAACAATCTTCCTCCTAGACGGATCAGCCCTTTGCCTAATCCATCATTGAGCTAGAGTGGGTTGACAAGGAAGAATGGAGTTTTATTTCATTCCTGTATTTTGTACTGTATATCCTGCCATTTCTATGGATAGTGATTCTCATATATGCTTCATGAGACAAGATTGGGAATCAGGGGGCTGTGTCTTCATTTTATTGTCTTTCTCACTGTAGCAGACAAGTGTGCACATCACAGAGATCACTATCTCAGTTGACACTAATTAGTATGCTGTGGGCAGATTGAGCAGAGAGGATAAGGCTATTCCTTTAAAGGACCTGACTTATAAAAAGGGCTTAACCGGTTCTCTGTTTTTGCAATACCGAACTCTAATGACAGCATTTGCACTAGCAATTAATTGGACCTGTGCTATTACTGGTACAGTTATTGGTGAGCGCAAAAAGGAAAGCTGCTCTTCAAAAATCAAACCCTGTGCAGGCATGGAGACTCAACTCTGCCCTCACCAGCGGAGGGAAGCAGCAGGACAGATCTCGTGGTGGGAGGAAAAACTTACAAGGCTTCTTTGCCCAGGCTGTACCTGTTCTTTGGATAAATCGGAAACTTTAGTTTTCAGTCCAGTTAATCTTTTACAGACTCTCTGAGAAAGTTTATGAAACTACAACACTTCAATTGCTGTAAGACTCTGATTTTAAAAAAATATTTATTGCTTTCTTCTAGAGATGGAATGCTCCATACCCCAATACCTTCCAAGGGCATCATTATACTGAATTGTAGTATACAACAATGAAATGGAAGACCCAGCTTCAGAGCAGTGGGAGCTGTCTGGTAGCTCTCTCAGACTTTTTCGTCTGGAGATTTGAGTTCAAACCTTTAGAAGAAGAAATGGGTTTGTTGATCTCATCTTGGTCCCTAGTGGGAATTTATCTATAACGCAAAAACTTCCATCCACACCATTTGGTGTAGTTTTGCAGGTTAAGTCTGCAGCACATTCACAGAGAATGCTCAAGAGAAGTTTGCACCATATTTGTCTCTACAGACCCTGGCTCTTTTCAATGCAATCAGTATAATGTTTATGAGTATCTAATTCACCTCCTTTTATGAAAATACTGGTCTGGTGTTAAAAAAAAAAATCTTTCTGTATGTTGCCATCCATTCAATTAGTTGAATTCTTGGATGTGACTAACAATCAATTTATGACATATATTTGAAGGTGTTTTCAATTTAATTACTTAGTACAGTATTGCTAAACTAATATTTTTAGATCCTGTGTTTTGCTGGCTCAGGTTTACTGCAGTAGGTTTTTGAAAGCGCTTCATTTTGTAATATACCATGCCATAACAAAAACAACTTTAAATAACCAACAAACTTTACTTGGCATATCTACCTTTTTATGTGGAACATAGGCTTACAAAAGCATAGCCGAACATTTGAGATATAGTATACTGCACACAAACTAAAAGCCCCTAAAACTTATCAACAAATTTTTTAACACAAAAACAAATATAAGCAATCACATAATACATTTAATTTGATTGCTCTTCTAAAGAGGAGAAATGGGCCTAATCCAAAGCTTGTTGAAGTCAATGGGAAAAGACTTCCATTGATTTCAACAGGGTTTGGATCGGGTCCCATGTGTTTTTTTTTCTATTGAATTGATTAACAAGAATTGAATAGCTCCTCCCAGCTAAATGCATCACGACCAAGACTCAGCTGGTGTAAATCAGCATGGAGCCATTGACTTAGTGAAGAGCTGGCTTCTCATTGTGGACAGCAAGTCTTAATAATCAGTAGCATTGTAAACCTGTTCTGGTACTCTGCTGCTTCATTTCCTTTAGTCTGCTGGTTTTCCAGCCATGCTAATTAGCTTCTCTCTCACAAACAGCTAAATCTAAGAAATGGTTTTGCCTGATCTTCTAAGGACCCGACTCCAGCATTCCTTGGATACTCACCATGCCTACTGGTTCCAGTGAGCACAAGGAATATCCAATTTAAAAATCTGCAACCACTAAGATGGATATTCTAGCCTCTCTAATGACTGCGTAATTATAGTGGATGACATTCACTCAAAACAGGGCTTAAATGGTGCATAGTCTTGAATGGACCTTCTGACCAGGGTGAATTTCAGCCAGCATCCTCAGCCTACCTGTCCAATCCTTCCCCATTCTCATGTTGTTCTCATCTTAATTAAGGGCCCAGTTCTGTCATCACTACTTTGTGCAATACTTACTACATCAATGGGACTACACATGGCATGAAACCCTACACTTTGTAGTAAGCCTTTGCAAGACTGGGCACTTAAATAGTAAGTTCTTCTACTCAAGCAATCTATCTTTACCTATTCTGCAAAACATGAATAAAATCATAATAATTAATAATCATAAGCAGGCTTGGGCCATGTATGACTATAGGCTTCTTTATCTTACTAAATGTAAGCCTGAGTCTTAATATATATTCAGATCTTTTGAATACAATAGGTATAGCTTGAGTTATTGGCCCACTTGTGTTGAAAATCATATTTCAAGGAGATAAACTGAAGCATGACATGAGGATTGTTTAACGCTAAGTCTCTCTATGATGGGGTTGTTTGACACATTAAAATGATTCCATGACTTTTTTTTAAATCTGTTGTGAAATTTCAAGGATACATTCCTATTGTTATTGGAATCTAGCAGTATCTAGCCCCGGCAAGGAGGAAAAAAAAACCTCATAATATTTGAAAAATACATGATAAGCAAGGGCTTTCCTTTTCACCACAGACACTACTTTTGTCCAATATTTGTGTGGAACTTCAGTGTCCACTGACTACATTAAAAAGTCAACATTTGTAAGAGATATCAACATACATTGTTATTTCCAGTTCTACATGTAGAGGAAACTTGTGGTATCTTAGATAAAATTCTGTGGTTAGTTTGAGCAAATGCTGACTTTTTAATAGTAATTACTGCAGCTGATTTTTCCTGTGACTTGACAGATGATGTGAGTGCCAGTGTTTTATAGCTTTATATGTTGCCAAGTAAGTCCTATAAGAGCTGAGATGGTAAGTGGTCCATCCCATCATAAAGAGCCAGATTCTGATACCATTACTCAAGCTTAGTAACACCTTACTTCATGAGTTCTCCCAATGACGTCAGTGGGGCTATTTGGGAAGTAAGTGAGTGTTCAACATGAGGGCATCAGAGCTAGCAGATCACACTATTTGAGAAACTGCTGTTTGGGTTCACGAGATGGTGGTGGGAAGGGTTGCAATATGGATGATAACTGCAGTGCCTCATTTAGAATTTAAAGCAGGCCAAAGATGAGACTGTAGGGTCCCCTAAGGAATGCAGAGGACTTTAGCAGCATGAATATTTACTAGGAAAATCAAAGCTTTAGGAATTCACCTCACTGAAAAGAAAAGATGCCAGCACAAGCACATCCTGTACTTACTGCATTGGCAAACAGGAAAGTTATTCATGGCATTGACATGCAAGCCCACAGTTATTCTTGAACCTTGGTGCCCTCTTCTCAGCTGCTTATTTTCAGTGCTGGCTATGGATGGCTGCAGTGGAATCCTTAAAATTACAGGCACAAATGATTCCTTCCTTGAAGGATAAATAGTAAAAGAACTTCAACTTGACAGTAAGAGGAGCTATGTGGAACCTCTTCAAGTATGTCCACACAGCAGTGCGAAGCCAGCTGGAGCAAGCCTCCAAGCCCAGGTTGATAGATTCAGGCTAGCTGGGCTCACGTTAATGCTCTAAAAATAGCTATACAGACAGCTTTGGGGTTGCATCTCCAGCTGGAGATCAGGCTTTGAAGCCTAGGGAAGGGGGTAGTTTCAGAGCCCAAGCTGCAGCTCAAGTCACAACTTCAAAGCGCTGTCTGTGTAGCTATTTTTAGAGTGCTAGTGCAAGCCCCGCTAGCCCGAATCTATCAACCTGGGCTGGGAGGCTCGCTCCAAAATTCTGTGTAGACACATACCTTACAACCACAGCTGTGTCATCAGCCTGCCATGCTATCAAAGCTGCATATAGCTAGACAGCACTAGTTCTTATATCAGGTTCAATAAATGGGGCTGGCTCCAGGTATTTGTGTTGACAACTTACAGTCTCAGTGAGGTCAATGGGGTGTAAGCACATGTTTACATCTGAGCTTGGGCTGAATTGAGGCTTAAATAGGACTTTAAAGGACATGAAACGGAAGCTAACACAAAGAGGAAAGCAAAAGAGCTAGACTGATACATGCTGTAGATAAAATTAAAAATGGATATGCTATAGAGTAGTAGCAACCTTATCAGGTTTTTTAGTCTTGCTCTAATTAAAAGATACATAATTAAAATGAAGTAATTAACTGTTCTGTAATTAAATACAAAAATAATTACATTGAAATTAAACACGATCACATCCAATTGTCAGGACAGGATTTATTTGTACTTTAATCTGATAAATTATTTTCATTGTTATTCTGACTGAGTTCCCAAGGAAAGAAATTGAACCTTTCAACCAAGCAAAGGGATGAACAGGGTTTTATTCTCTTTTCTGCAGGGCTGTTGTACAGTGCTGGAAACCTAATCAAACACTGACACCTTAGGAACACAATGCCATGTTTACACCATTCCATACAGAGAGGCTATATCTATTCCAATGTACTATATAGATATACAGTCATAAATAAATGTGGTGGTGGTGGTGTGTGTATATATATATATGTGGTTTACCACCACATTTATTTATGACTCGTTAGATGAAAAGTGCTATGTAAAAATGCAAATCTTATTTTATTAATACTGTTTTTGTTTGTTTTTACCATATTAACTTCAGGAAAGGAGTTTAGACTGAAAAGAAAAGCTAAAAGGGAAATAAATGAGGATGCTGAAAATACCTCACAGTTTAGGGACCGAAGGATCTGATTTACAAACACTTTAGGCTTGTAACCCTGATTCAGCAAAACATTTACCATCTACTGAAGTTCTGCTACTCACATGATTAAATGTAAGCAGATGATTAAGTATTTTGGTAGGTTGGAGCACTAAACACGTGGAGCCTGGGGGTGACGTGGCTGCTCCGTACATCTGAAGATCGGGTCACTTATTTAGAATGTAAGGATTTAGGTATCTAACTTATTTAGAATGTAAGGATTTAGGTATCTAACTTGAGAAACCTAACCTTGAACACTTTGGCTCAAAGCCCTTTCCTCTCTGCATAGATAGTAACAATCCAGTAGCACTTCTCATAGTAGTAGGGGCATTATGGTTGACTTTAATTGAGCTACAGTGACTTATATTAACTGAAGCTCTGGCCCATAGACACCTAGAGCACTTAGAGAAATGGGAAAGAAATAATGCAATGAGATTCAGCAGTGGGGGGCAGGGAATGCAAACTAATACATCTGTGAAAAATTATCTCAAATATTGGGAATGTAAAAATTGCTGGACTGAAGCAGACCTAACATCCATCTCCCCCAGTGTCCTGTCTCAGACAATGGTTGGTACCAGATGTCTCAGAAGAAGGTATAAGAACCCAGCATGGGCTGATGTGGGATAATTTACCTCTCACAGAAATCTCTTCTTGGTCTCTAATAAAGATTGAGTTTAAGCCATGAAACCTAAGGTTTCATATTCCTTCCAAGTTTTGTTCATATTCAAGTATTATATGTGGGGGTAGTTACTTGGAAATCAGCAATGCAGATAGAAACTTAGTGGTGATAATGGATGTAAAATGGATCTTGGACTGTGATATAGCAGGGAAAAATATATCATTTGGTACAGCACCTCTAGAGTCACTATGTCATATGACAGGGAATTGATAGTCCCTCTCCTGTGATGAGACTGAAGTTAGTATACTGTCTTCCAGTAGTACCAAAAAGATGTCAAAGAGGAAGAAATTCAGCCCTAACATCATTTTTGTTTCTCTTTTATGCACAGACTGATGTGGAATGAGTAAAATAACTAAATACATGTCACTTGGCAATTATATTCCCCTTAGATATTATTTAGCCATCTGCAAAGATGTGCAGGGTTTGAACGCTGGAGAAGAAGGTCATTCAGGGTTGTGCAAGGGCTAGAGTTAGGAATAATAGGCTGGAACTGAGCAAACAAAAATTTAGATCTCCTGGTAAAGAAGTCTGTCCTGTTAGTCAATCAGACTATGAAGTATTCCCCCAAGGGAAGGGATAAAAGTCCCACATCTTGAGTTATTTAAAACGATTCTAGGAAAAGCACTCAAGAACATACTGTAGGACACATCTGTAGTGACAGTGGATGGACTAGATGACCTATAGGTCTTTTCCATGTCCACATTCTAGGGTTTTATGAAGTGAACTTTTTTATGCAGTTGGACTCCTGCCTCTCGCATATACTGTAGCACTCAGTGTGATACATTGATCCCCTGCGTTCAGTAACATTTACACTTCAGCACTGCCAAACGCAATGCTCTGATGAAGCATTTTCAGAGCTGAGTCATACCTCACAATAAGCTTATTCCGTGCAGTGATGAGGTGTCTTGTCATCTGCTTTTACCCTGCAATGGGATGTGTCACTTTGTAATTGTACAGCTTCCGTTTATCTCTCTCAATCCCGCTGGCATCAATAGGAAGATGTAATGAACTGTTGGCACGTACATACGCAGACACTGTTGGGTGAGAGCCATCTGTATACATGCAGATTCAGGAACAGAACTAGTGACCTTCAGCTCTGAGAGAGAGGTCTCTTCCTGATAAGCTAAAGAATCAGCTCAATTAGCTAGCACAGAACACGTAAGCAAGTTTGACAGAGGGGGAAATTTGCTGGCATAAAATAAAGTAGCTATTCCTGCACCAACTGTACACCTCCAAACCGGCATAGATAGTGGAAGAGAGCTTATTGGGAGTGAGGCAAAGTGTCCATACTAATGCCCATTCACAATTGATGTACAGTGTCTGTGGGACCATAGCTAGATGAAGTCAGAGCAGCCCCTAAAACCTAACTTATACCAATGGGCTGGATCTGGCACAAATGCACCCTGAGAAGCAGGGAGGTATAAATTGCTGCCCTCCCTGCCCCAGCCCCTGTGCTGAGCGGATCATGGCACAGAAGAGAAGCCAGGCCACTGGTTTTACTTTTTGTTCTTTAAATCAGTTTCTAAACTAAACTCTTAAATGCAAAGGAGGGGAGAAGGTAAAATGAGAAGGAGACAGAGGTGACTCTAAACTAAGCTAATCTCTGTCTGGGTGAGATTTGTTGAGCATGTCTACTTTTTCCACTTTTTCAAGAAGCTGTTTTTATCATTTTTTTGTGTGCACAATGCCCAAGAGCCCCCTTACCCAGTAAACTGGATTCTCTTGACTGGCTGAAAGGAAAACAGCAGCATAAACACGTCAATAGAATTCAAGTGATTTGTCAAGCAGCTATAATGCAATAAAGGGGGGAGGAGGGGAGAAAACCTGCCAGGACTCACTCAGCATCATGGCGACGGCAGCTAGTGCATAAGCTGTGTCCTCATTCATCTTCTGCAGCCAAGAGCAGCAACTTTTCAAGAGTCATTCAACAGCACACTGGCCACTGTCAGAAGACAGGATACTGGGCTAGATGGACCTTTGGTCTGACCCAGTATGGCCGTTCCTACGTTCTTAGTGCTGGCTCCAAAAATGAAGTTTGTATGGTTGTGCTCTGTGAAAGAATTCAAGCCCATGTTTCTAATAGACATAGGAATAAATCCTGGGTGAAGGGTTATTTGTTAATTCTTTACTCCCACCCTGGGAAGCGCAATGCAGCATGGTAGTGTGGGGAGTGGCTTCTTAGCTGCACAAATGCCTGGGACCAGGGAAGCTCAAAATAGGGAGAAGAGTTCCGGCAAATGACCTCCCTCCACCAGCCTTCAACAGACCCTGGCCTCTCTGTCTCTGTCCACGCAGCCATTAAGACTGCAGTAACCCACATGGAGGGGTCTGTGAGAGGAGATGGGGGGGTGGGGAGGTCTGCTGGAGATGAGAGGGCACAGTCAGTGCCCCAGGAAACAATGATTGTAGGAGGGGAAGGTTGGTGCAGCATAATATGCGCACAGAGAGCAATGAAACCCCTAAAGAGCACTCACTGCAATTACAACATGTGCCTGTGGCTTTGGTTTATTTCCATGGAGGTTTCCATGCTCACTTCCGAGAATTTAGGACCTGGTTTTCTGAAGAGCTTCAACTTCGTCCCCAATTTTGCACTTGCAACTTTGGGCCCATATTTAGAACTGCGGGTGCATTTTGTAGCATTTATACCTCAAAGTACCTGATTTACAGAGCTGGCTTGGGGGAGGGGCCTGTGGAGAGAAGGGTGGTTAGAACTTGCTTGATGTTGACCAGAACATCTGAAAAGCCTTCTCATTTCCTGGTATTTTCTCATGATTTTTATTAATGTTGTGAGATTAATTTTGTATTGCACCTAAAGAACATTGTTAGGTGCGAATGGAAATATAGACGAGTAAATAAACTATTGGCAAGCAAAAAGTTCCGGCAGGTGCAAAATTGGAAGACACGTCTGAAAACTGGACCCCAGTAGTCCCCAAAACACAATGAAATAAACCTGGAATTAGTGGAGGGAAAAGAGAGCTTTGGAAAAGATGAGTTTCCCACTGCTGCAAACTCTAATTCATCTGTTTTACTTTTCAGCAGCCAGCTTGGATAAGTGCAATATTGAGTCATTGTCTTGGGGGTTTTGTTTTTTGGTATTACATATTCACCATACTATCTTATCATTAATGCATTAAGGAGCTGAACAAGCAATCAGGGCAAATGGACTTCAAAACCCAGGGAACTGATTCCATACAGCTGAGACTGATTTATGGCAATTATGTGATGGCGGCATTGCAGAGGCCCATTAAGACCTGCACCTGACTGTAACTTGCACATTCCTTTGTTTCAAAGACTCGCTTAATATTAGTCATCATGGCACTGGCATGAACTCTTTATCATGATGGAAGGCAAGATGTAAAATAGTATGGGATGGATTAAAGAAAAGTTAACAGACTGTTCAATAAAAATTGTTCCAAATTTTAAGCCAGGACATTGTTTCAAATGCACTTCTCTGTTTGGCCTTCTTTCAAGGTTACTGGGAAAGGATTATAGACAAATATCAGAGCCATTAAGGTCACTGTGCATCTCATCATCTAGCTACTTTCTATAATGCAAACAGAGGTTGACTGATTGTTCAGCTATTCTTTCCAATTTTTGTATTTTATTGCTTAATATAGATGTGTGGTGTGGTTATATATATTGGTGTGATCTTTGTATTAGTAAGACAGCTGCATGTCAGTGACTAAGAAAGGAAATTCAATACCATAGGGACAGGGGTTCTCACAAGAAATTTTTTGGTGGTCGTAGAGTGTGGCCACCAACTCTTGCTCATGGCCAATCTGACAATTTTTCCTAAGATACTTAATTAACTTTAGGAAAAACAAATATGCACATATACCTGTACAAATCATCGTAATTTATTCATGTAGGGTTTTTTTGCAGACTCAATAATAAAAATAATGTACAAGTTGTATCTATTCTTTACTAGACCTAAACAGAATAGAAACAAAATGAGGTGCTTTGCACATTCTTGTCTTCATTGTTGTTGTTTCTTTTGCTTTTTTGACTGCTCTTTTTTTTTTTTTTTTTTTAAGATTTGCTAGCTTGTAAGGCTGCTGCTGTGAAAACCGATATTTGTATGCATCACTTTTCACAGCAGACTTACTAGCTAGCTGGGAGGCAGTGAAGAGTGACTTTTCACAGCAGACTTGCGCAGCCCCGGCAAGCCAGGGGACAAATTAAGCTGTGGATGGAGAGTTGGGTAGGGAGGCAGTGGGGGCTGGGGCGATGGGGACTGGGTGAGCCTGGGACTGGAGCCCAAAGCTGCCCAGCTGGGGGCTGGAGCCTGAAGCCCTGAGGTCAGAGCCTGGCGCCTGCCACCCACGGCTCAAGCCCAAGCCACCCCACCCCTGGGAAGGTGAGGAACTCACACCAGCTGCCTGCTCCTCTGGCATTTGTGGCTCCAAAGAAGAGCAGGGACCAACCCATCCTGGCAGCCCCAGCGGAGGAGCCATTGCTTCCCTCCCTCCCCCATCACTGCCCAGGAGGCTGTGGCCACAAGAAACACCTCTGGTGGCCGCATTTGAGAAACGCTGCAACACATGAACTATTACAGGGTGGCTAAAACAACAAACCTTCCAACAGAACTGGAACCAAAGTTGAACCTGAGATAGAAGATCTGAAAAAGTTCACTTTCTCCCATGTGTCATGAGCCTCAAATACTTCCTCTTTGTACCTGGCCTGGAAAGTGAAAGTACTGAAATACCGCAAAGATTGTTCTTGCAGTGTCCATGGCCTGGTCTTAAGGAAGAAAAACTGAAAATCTCATGGAAAAATCCAGCTTTGGTAAGTTTTCCAAACCAAATCATTCAACTAAGCTTCTGAAGGCACATTCAGCCCTGGTATCTTCAATGTAAATAACTTTCAAGCTGTTAAAATTTACTCAGTCCTCAATTTTTCATGGCCCCAGTAAAATTTACTGGGAAAAATGCACAATGTCAATGTATTGCATTAAATGTAAACATTACCATGAACTCTGTTTCCAGTTTTTATCTGCAGCTCAATACATTATACTAGTTGTAGTGTATGTTGAATGGGATTCTCTAGAGTTTCCTCTCTCTCTAAACAGGTACTGAAATGCTTTAATTATTTAGCAAGAGATATAGCAATCTGTATCTTCCTTTCTGGACAATTAGCTGCTTCCTAGGGACATAAGATCCTGCCTCAAAGATGAATGGACATGACTGAAAGGCAAAATCAAGATATCTTTTGGTATTGTCCAGAGTGAGGAGATGTACAGTTGGTGTATGGGGAAAGGAGTAGCTGGGAGTAAATATCACTGAGGCATGAGATAGGAATGGGCTTTAGAGTACATATACCTACTGGATGGTAAGAAATGGCTTCAGGACAAATGACAATGAGGATGAGAGGGTAATGGGTTGAGGTCTCACTCTCTCTCTCTCTCTCACACACACACACACACACACACACACACACACACACACACACACACATATCTTTGGGCATACGTCATTGGTGGGAAAAGAATGGACGGGGTACACTTCATTGGGGCTGGGAGAGGGTTTGCATTCATGTCACATGTGAGGCATATGCCACTGACTAGGAGTAGTCATTACTCTCCATCCCACCTTGCATCTCTTGTCCTGCCACCTCCCCTCAATGACTTTTTTCTGGTGTCCCTTAATGGCCTCCCAAGACACTTTTTGGATATATGACCATAATTTAATGGAGTGGGAACACTGAACATCTGAAAATACTCCAACTGGTACAAAACACTGTAACCCATCTTCCTAGCCACATAGACCTCTGCCAGCACACCTCAATTCTCTTCTCTGCACTGGCTTCCCTGAGGAATACAGAGTTCAGTTCAAGGCAGTGACCATGGCTACTTCAATGAGAGCTACTTCTGTGAGAACACCTCTTGCTCTATGCCCACAACCTTTCACAACAGCTGAAATCCAAGCAACTGTCAACAACAGGGGCATACTTGTGAGTGCAGGAGACAGAGCTTTCACAGGAGCTGGAATTAGGCTATAGAGCATGTCACAGTTCAGGGCAACTGCACTTGTATTTCCCCTTGTAGTCCAGCAAGGGCACCCACTCTAGGCTCCTGGCTCCTCAGCCATCACCTCTTGGGCAGAGATGCATGTCTGTCTTCCAACTCACTAGGATTTCTCCAGGCTGCAAAGTTCCCTGCTTATACTGTGAGTTCCCCAGCAAGCCAGCCTGCCTAAGCAGCATAATTGCCCACAGTTAAGTTACCACACAGCTCATTTTAAGCAAACACATTTATTCTTAAGGTGAAAGCCTTACAGAGAAAACATATTAAAAGAACCTACATACATGCTAATAAGCTTACTAGAGATCACCCCAATGCCAGCAAGGGCTCTGGCAGGTGAACAGTCCTTCAAACACCCCTCCCCCCAAGGTAATGTTCTGTGGTCACAAGGTCTTAAAAACTGTTAGCTCAGAACAAGCACCCCCATGAATCTGAGTCACTCCTGTATACAGTGTGGGTCTTTGATCTGCAGAGACCATGAATAGTTAATCAACCAGACAGTGGTCCACTCCTCAGGATGAAGCTTCAGAAGATTGGGTCTTTGCATAACTGGAGATGGTAATTTGCATTTACCTCCTCCCAGGTATTTCCTAGGAACCCCACTTAACTTGGTCTGGCACATTGTTAAAAATAGTCCTTTGACACTCATAACACTTCCTGAGGTTTACATTGGCCACATCTGCCCCCTAGAGAAGTTACATAGAACCCACAATAGTACATAAACTTGGCATTTTTAATACAATGGATTCCAAAGATACTTAAACTTAATTCAGTAAGGTTTGTCCAGGATATTGCCAGATCTATTACAAAGCACATGACCCAAAAGGATGATTCACAGGCCTGTCTGCATTCAGAGCTAAAGGTGAACCTTACCCTTCACATATTCACACCAAAAAAATCAAACAACATATCAAGCTATTTCGCCTGGAGATTAGTAAGGAGGAAAGAGACATACAACTCTAAAAGTTAATGGTAGCTTAGGTACAAGTAATCATTATTCTGCTTGCACATTATAAATGTGATCAAGTCAAGTCCACACCAAGTAATATATATACTTGGTGCTTTAATAGGAATTAAAACTGTAAACTATTATGAGCCATCTAAGCTGGGAGGCAGAATTTAATCAGAAAAATGGGAATGATCATTGGGAATCAGTTAAGAACACCTTACTCAATGCCCAAAAAGCCAAAAAGCTTTCCCCTCATCTGGGTAGCACTCAAAAAAGTGTATAATACTTCCCAACATGTGAAAACATCCAAAAAATTACTTCCATTCTGACCTCGTAAGTGAATAGCCCATACCTAAGAACAGGGGAAAACAAACCATCATCCATAGGAAATGGTTTTTGGAAATTCAGTTTTGATCCATGCACGCTCAGCGCTGATCCCTAAATCTAAATCCCACGGTGCTCACTTAACCTAAGAGACTAGATTTACCATATGGTTTTTCATGTCCCATGGGGAACTGAGTAGTTAACATTTTGGTGGGAAATTTCCATACAAAGCAAAATTCTCCTCTCTAATCTGTAGCATGGATCCCTCCTGCACTGGGTGTAGAATATTTGTCAGGTGGATCAGAACAAACTTTAACTAAAATCTGCCACTGGGTAACCACACACAATTCCCACTGAAGTCCATGAAGAGTTGGTCCATGGGTTTATCCGAGACATGTGGACCCTGCCGTATATTTTGACCTTGATCCTATAACACACTTGAAGTTCTCAGCTTTAAACACATGAGGATTCTTACTGAATTCAATGCAGCTCACATGCATAAAATTAAGCCTGAGTTTTGCTGAACTGATACCCGAGAGTTTCTGAGAGTCTGGGACTTTTATGTGGAAAGTGAAAGTTCTGGGCACATATTTATATTCACCATTGTAAACCCCTTTAAACTCAAGGTTTATGAAGGACATACCTAGAACCCTTGCTCTGCCAGTGGGCACCTCTGTCCTCTTTATTTAATAAGAGCATTTTTTCCCCTGTCATTTGACATATTAGTGAGCACATTTTACTTTCAAATGGTTTAAGAAAGCTGCTGGTGCCGCAAAAGTGGAAAGATCTTTGGAGGTACAGTTGAAAGGTTAGCAGTGTTCGTTGATGTAGTAATTTTCACATTCTTTCTTGACAGATTATCTTCCCAGAGACAGTAGCAGAGGCAGTGCCTACAAGTGCAGTAGAGTATCTCCAATACACTGCTCAGGCATGGGGTGGGGTGGGAAAATAAGATAAATTACTCTGATTCTGACCTACTAACCCCCCAGTACCAGGGCTGGATTAATCTTTTGTGAGCCCCAGTGCCCAGACTGTGGCCCCGCCCCTGCTTGGCCTCTTCTCCCCAAGGCCCTTCCCACCACTTGCACGGGCAGGGGGATCTGGGGAGGAGAGGAGCAAGCAGCAGGTGGGGCCTTGGGATGGAAGAGGCCAAGCGGGGGTAGTGCCTCGGGGCAGAGTGTGGGCAGAGCCTAGGGGGAGGAGGGGAAGCAGGGTCTTGAGGCGGCTGCCAGGGACCCTTCTGAGTGTGGGTCCAGAACCATTGTAAACCCAGTACTGCCTAGTGCAGACTGAAAGATAGAGTGGTAAATTTTCTGCAGGGAATGCTTCAAAGCATACAGCTTACATTGACCCTTCACCACAGAGTCATGCAACACCTTATATGTGTTTGCTCGTCAATTATCTATGCATACAGCAGATATATACTGGTTACATTTCAGCTCCTGTGTTTGAGAACCGTAAGGAATTGTGTGTACCTTTCGAATCACAGTAACATGTAATTTTTATTGAGACTGGAGAAGGGGGTTATGCAAATTAAATTGCATTTGACCTGGACAACTGCTAGTGTAAGATCCGTGAGAACACATCGTGAAGATTTGGACAGAAAGGGCCCACTAAAGGGTGGGGGGCTTTTACTCTACAAAAGTTGCCAGATCCCTTTAAACTGTTTTCTAATTCCTTCTTGTTCCAAACCTTTGATTATTTTTAGAGCATTGGAAGGATGCAGTGACCCTAAGAGCCATCCATATTCCCTTTCAATTCCTTCCTCCATCATAAGAATCCCTTTGCTGGAGGAAGGCTGGATACGGATACTTCTGGGGAGATTGACAAGAGTTCCTTGAGTTGGCAGGAAGAGCACCGCTGAATGATATGACATATTTGTTCCCTGGACACCCAACAAAGGACTGACGACAATGGGTTTGATCCTGTTGCCACTGAAATCAATGACAAAAATTCCATTGATTTCAAGTATGCCACATAAAACCCAGTAATTTCACTGTACTTCTAGCCCCTGCCAGTCTGGGACCTTCAATTATTAATGGGGTTCCCATACGTCCGGGTTTTCCCGGACATTGCCTCTTCTTTGAGACTCCGTCCTCTGTCCAGGCAGATTTTTCAAATAACAGGAAATGTCCAGGATTTTTGCCGAGAAGCTCAGAAAGTGCCCCAATTGGTCTGCTTCCCGATTGGTCCCTCCCCTGCAGCCGCAGCTGATTGGTCCATTCAGCTGCAGCCACAACTGCCGGTTCTGGCCCACTCAGGCCCTAGCTCCCGGCTCTGGGTAGGGGGTCGCACAGGGAGGCTCTGATTGATGGATGTCGCTGCATCCTGGGCTTGTGACAGCCATCATGACAGGGAGTGACACTGCTCACCCCCTCTAGCTTCCCTGCCCCTCTGCCAGTGCCCTCTTTTTGGGAACCTGAACAATGGTAACCCTAAATAATAATTAATACCTAGTCTTATATAGCACTTTTCATCTGTACCTCAAAGTGCTTTACAAAAGAAGTCAGTATAGTTAATCTCCCCACCACCACCTAGATGGCAGAGCATCGTTTGGAATTAATTCTATTTAGGATCTACCCCTGATTGAGCTTTGGACTCAGGGGCAGGGCCAATTCCCTTGTTCCTCTCCAAAACACTGTCTCTGATTGGCATGTTGAGATCTTTAATGGACTGTTAATTGCTCTGATTACAGCTCAAGACCAAAAAGGAATTGTTGGAATTACAAGCTCTTTAGCAGAGGAGACAATACCAGCGGAACACTTTCAGTGAATAATTCAACAGGCAGAAATGGGAAATGAGTAAGTTTTCTTTCAACTAAAGTGAAATTTGAAAAAGAAACCGAAGGAGTCTACAATAGCAAAGCAGATCTTCTGTTCTTGGGTTTCTGTTTGCAGAATATAAATGCAGTCGCGCTTTGTATGACCAGAGAAATAGAACATAGCTCAGAAGCCTTTGTTTGCACACAACACTCTTCACTATGCAATACTTATTAAAAAAAACAAAAACCCTAGGGGGTAACTACAGCTACTGATTACTGAATGAAGGCTTTTTTCACACATGATGTCAGATTTTCATCTGGTGTAAATCAAAGAAGCTTTGTTGACATCCGTTGAGTTCAATGGAACTACACCAATTTATACCGGCTGAGAATCTGGGCCCTGTCTTTTTTTTCCAACCCTATTTATATCTAGAGGTGGCTACCAATATATGTAGCTGCAAAAGTAGATACATAGCTCCAGTGTTTAAAAAAAAAGACTCGTGCAGGTATGACTATCCCTGTCTCCAAACCAAAGTGAGATGCACTAGTACAAGTCACTTTTTACACAGCAGCTACATTAGTGTACTTATGCTGGTGCAAAAAATCCAATTGTAGACCAACCCAGAGGTTCAATATCCCCTTTCTTTCCTGTCCAAATTTGGTATTGCCCACCTCTCTGCAGATAGAAACAACTCTGTAATCTGTGCTCGATTGATTTTGGATAAAGCTGTTCAGACATATTAATCCATCAGTAGCGCCAGTGCAAAATAATTAATTTTTAAAGCTTTCTGCAAATATTTGCAAAAGAAAAGGAATCAAAGTGCTCATTTTAATGTCTCCCTTCCTTTGCAAGATGTAAAACTATTAAGGATAGTCTTGGAAAGTGTCCACAGTCTGACTTCCGCTGTTAGGAATGCATCTCTTAAACCTTGAAAGAAGGAAAGGCTGTGTAAAGCATTGAAATGATGGGTGGTGTGTAGAAAGTAATGAATGGGAAGCGATCAGCAAGATTTGGAGTCTTTATCCAAACAGATTGATTTATAAGGTAGCTCCATAAACTTCCTGTCTCCTTCTGTAGCTCCAGGTGTCTAAGACCATGGACGGCTGATTGGTCAGACTGGTGCAAAGCTATTATATGTGGGTGTAAGGGGTGGCCATGGCCCTTACTTTCCCATTACAAGGGTCAGAATTCAGCCTAATAACTGCAACTGGTGGGCTCCTATTCAGATGGTTAGCAGAGTCATCTTTGAGCCTTTTGCTTGGCACCCCTTTATTTTCTCTACTGCCTGAGGTGGACTGTTCAGCCACTCAGTTCCGTTTACATTTTGCTTCCTAATTCACAGCCATATATAGATGCCAATGTACTTCTGAGGACCCATTGATGTGACCGTATTTTATTCCTGAGACCTTAATCCAAAATGTGGCTCTTCAATCAAATGTTTAGTGTTTTGTTTTCCTACCAGCAAGTAGCTCATGAAGGATGATCATTATCCACAAGTTAGTGCAGCTCTCCATGCAACTTGAGTGCAATGGGCAATTCCTGCTGCATTAAAGCCCAGCGTTAGAGAAGCTAAGGTGCTAACATGCAAGCTAACACGGAGAGGGGCTATAGTGCTCCTAATCGGGATCAAGTTCTTTTTTAGCAGGGGGCTTATTATTTCTGCAAATTACAGTGTGGAATTGTTGTTTCCATGCTTCTGAATTTATATACTGAAGAGCAGCCAAGTTCCTTAACAAAAATAAATGGATAGCTGCAGTACGGTGTGTTGCAGTACTTATTTCTGCTTAGCGGGGAAGGTTACACTGATATCTAAGCAGGAGTCTAATAGCAATATGAAGTGTACACACACAGTGGTGGTTAAAGGGAACAATCCAGAGAAGGGCATGGCATACCATACAATGTGTCAGGATTTTCTTCATCCGCATGCCCCATCATGAGGTTGGTAATGAACATGCTGTTTGCCCGTATGGTTTTGGCCCAGTTTACCATCCACTCACAGTTATTTTTAAGAAGACTCTGAGCATGATTGATCTCATAAATGTGTTTGTTGCTGATAGGGCCCATCTGTCTGACATTTAATGTGATCTGGTAACCAATGGTAATGAAAGTGCTGGAGCCACTTCTCCAAAATTGTATTGTCACAAAGAACTGAACTCCCTTTACGAAAGATGGAGATGATGTGAGATTCTTACACCGTTCCAGTTTCAAATGCACAAGCCCAAGCATTCCATTTGTTAGCTCCCTGGCACATCAAACATATGCATCATCTATCAGGAATTCCCCATCACGTCCCCTCTCACCCCCTATAGATTTATCAGCTGAGAAGCAGGTGTTTTCTAAATCTAGGCCCTTATCCTGCAATCTGGGCCATGCAAGTGGGCCCTCATTAACTTCAATACATCTTCCTGTGAATTAAAAACTATTCACATGCATGTGTGTTTGCAGGACTGAGGCCCGAAATCAGATTCCCTCTTTTCATAGCTTAGATGCTCTGGGTTTATATATATATATATATATATATATATATGTTTTCAGAATGCTGAAATTATGAGAGAACAACCAAAAGGAAAACTGGCAAAAACCTGTAAGCAGATTCTAGTTCCTACCAGGCACTCGTGAAAATGTTTTTTTTACATCATAATGAAACACCCAAAGTTACCTTGGGGCTACACAATATTTCTCCATTTGCAAAGTGCTATCTCCGTGTTTAAACAGAAACAGGATTTTATGAATTGACAGGGCTACCAAACCACCTGTTGATGCCTTTTACTAGAGATGGGACTGAACCAA
This sequence comes from Trachemys scripta elegans, assembly GCF_013100865.1. Taxonomy (NCBI): domain Eukaryota; kingdom Metazoa; phylum Chordata; order Testudines; family Emydidae; genus Trachemys; species Trachemys scripta. Next base: position 73,590,033 of record NC_048299.1, read on the forward strand.
AGCATTGGATCCTAACTTTGGGGAAGGCTGGAACTGAACTTTGGCTGCGAATGGGTCCATCTCTACCTTTTAGTCAAACCCAATGGGGAAGAGATATAGGGCTACATGGGATAGAAGTTTTAAAACAAGGGGCCTTATCCAGGCTTAATGTAAATTGTTTTTTATTGGAGTTGCAACCAATTACACCAGCTCTGAATTTGATTGTAAAATAAGAGGATGGGGAGTGGGAGGGTGAGCAGAAAATAAAATAATAAACATGAAAGAAAAGGATCTTATAAAGGATCTGCAACACCAAAGCCTTCGGGATGCAAATGAGCCTGCAAACATAGCCCATCTGCTCTGCTTCACTACTTTCCTGACAGTTCGGTGCATCATTTCTTTGGTTAAATATTTTTCTGACCTTCCTCCAATCCTCCCTGCTAAAAAGAAACAACCTTGACCTTAGAACTGTGCAGAGAACACTTACAAGGAACCATTTCCTAAATAAGCTCTAAAAACAATGCGTTGAAATAAATAATAATCATTTAAAAAAAACAAACATGGTTGACAAAATGTTAACAGCTGAAAAGTTCTCATGAGCACTGCGAAGAGCTTTTCTGCTCTTGGGCATCTGTTCTTCCAGGTAATGCCGAAGATGGAAGGAAGAATTCAATAACAGTAGTAAATAATTCATAGTCCCAGGGGGCTTCCCCTGATTCTCCAAGGTTTTTATGCACAAAATCAGCCCAGCCCCAGTGGACTCACTTTCTGTCTTAGTGCAACTTAAGCAGCAGGATATTCGTTACCTGCCTTGGCTTAAAAGAAACATCAGAGCATCACATTCGCTCTTCCAGCCATAACCACGTCTGGCTGGCAATGATAAATACATACTGTAGGCTGGGAACAACTGAGCTACGCGTGCAAGTCTGGGGAAGGCAAGAGGCAGCATCCATGCTCAGCGGGATTTTTCCAAACTGAGGGGAGGCGAGACTAGCTGCTCAAGCAAAAATGGGCTAAGTTTTCAAATTCAAGAATGTAAAACCAAAACAAACAAACAAACAAAACCCCTCACAGCTGTTATTACTGATCTCGTGTGTGACTCAGAAAGTAGACTATACAGTATAAATGGAAATGTGTTACTTACAATTTGACTGATAATATGCCTTGGTTTTTGTAAGAAAAATGGCTTTTGAAGAAATACTATAGCTGGGTGACAAGCTGTACCATATGTTCTTTTCCACAGCTGACTTTATAATGCATTTTAGTTACACTTTAAACTGTATAGCACTGATTGCATTGTAGCTGCTATGTCCTTCACAGACGACGTTATGTAAATATGCTACATAATGATTATGCTTCAGTGATGTCCCATTTCAATCAGCAGGCATCAGAAGAGCACCTGCTTCCGTAAACTTTCTCCCCTTGCCTGCCTGCACTCAGAAGATTCGGAGCAGGAAATTCTCGCTTTCCTGATTAATAATGAACATTAGTAAAGTAGGGTTTAAAAGCAAACAAACAAATTCAGGCATGCTGCTGCTGCTGTTGTGCTTGTATTACATTTATTAACGTTAATGGGCTGGGAGCTGGAATGGGCCTTTTGCCCTGGCAGGGGTCAGAGTATGGTCTCCCTGCACAAGAACAATGATAGAATTAAACTGCCATGCATCCCTGTGTCTATCTCACACGTGTTCCTTAAAGATGAAGTAGGTTAGGGGCTCTATACAAAGCAGTCATTACAAGCCATGCCAGCTGAAGCGTTAGCCCTTAAAGAAAAGGGGATACTTAGCTATGGCTTGTCTAATATTCCCATAAACAAACATTTGCCTGCTTAGCAACCTGCTACATCCCAACCTCGCACCATGGAAATATCAATGGCGATAAAAATCTTGACATGACTAACAAGCCCATTAAAAATGAGAAGCCTGGGGATTTTTATCTGGGAGGAAACCAAATTTACGTATTTTCTGAGTCAGAAAAATGATTTCTCCCCAGCATATCTCGAGCTATGAGTCTGCACACCCACAGCTTGCTACGCTATACACAGCTTGTTTTGGGAGATATGCAGCTATGAAACTGTGACGCCTTTTCCCTCTCCCCTCATGCATTGTCACTGACGGCCTCCTATAAGAGTAAGCTTTTTAATTACAAGAGAGTTGTTTGGAGGACAGGCCTGTGTGGAGCCAGGAAGCTAGGATGCCTTCCTTCTTTATGTGCTGCAGCTTACAGCGTCTGTGCAGGGAGAGCAGCCCTTCTGCTCTGAGAACTGCAGCCGCCTGTACAAGGGAAATATACCCACCAAACTCTCTCACAGAGAGAGAACTTTTGTTCTTTTTTGTGCTGCTTTCCCTTCCTCTACAATAAGCCCCAAATATATAGTTAGTCCTTGTTTATGGAACAACCTAGCATAATTCTACCCGGGGACAGAAACTGATCAGGAATCTCCTGTTAATCTGGAAAAACCCCTTCCTGCCATTATAATTTGTTTACAGGGGCTCCTGCCCTGGCTACTTCAGAAAAGTCACTTATACATACTCTCTATCTATTCCCTCCCTGCAGCTTAATAGCACACAGACTCCAAACAAAAAGTAGAAAACCAAACCCTGACGCTCTCATACTTCAGGACTACCTCTCCCAGCTTGGGTGAAATGTGTTTAGCTCCTTTTTAAGTCTCTGAGCTTAACTGGGTTCAGCTGTACCGGATTAGCTCAGTTGCAGAAAGGAAGGTGGTATTTTACCCCTTCACACCCACATCACTTTGTCTATACTTCCTCCCCCGCAGGAGGAAAAGGGCCTGGCCCCTTTTTATACATTCTGTGTTTAAGTGAGAGCTCTCTTTCTTTATGCTCACATTATGTAAAGATGAGCTGCAAAGGGAACTTTCCTCCACTTGAGTCCCCTGAAAGGAATCATAGAATCATAGAATCATAGAATATCAGAGTTGGAAGGGACCTCAAGAGGTCATCTAGTCCAACCCCCTGCTCAAAGCAGGACCAATTCCCAGCTAAATCATCCCAGCCAGGGCTTTGTCAAGCCGGGCCTTAAAAACCTCCAAGGAAGGAGACTCCACCACCTCCCTAGGTAACGCATTCCAGTGTTTCACCACCCTCCTAGTGAAATAGTTTTTCCTGATATCCAACCTGGACCTCCCCCACTGCAACTTGAGACCATTGCTCCTTGTTCTGTCATCTGCCACCACTGAGAACAGCCGAGCTCCATCCTCTTTGGAACCCCCCTTCAGGTAGTTGAAGGCTGCTATCAAATCCCCCCTCATTCTTCTCTTCTGGAGACTAAACAATCCCAGTTCTCTCAGCCTCTCCTCATAAGTCATGTGCTCCAGACCCCTAATCATTTTTGTTGCCCTCCGCTGGACTCTTTCCAATTTTTCCACATCCTTCTTGTAGTGTGGGGCCCAAAACTGGACACAGTATTCCAGATGAGGCCTCACCAATGTCGAATAAAGGGGAACGATCACGTTCCTCGATCTGCTGGCAATGCCCCTACTTATACAGCCCAAAATGCCGTTAGCCTTCTTGGCAACAAGAGCACACTGTTGACTCATATCCAGCTTCTCGTCCACTGTGACCCCTAGGTCCTTTTCAGCAGAACTGCTACCTAGCCATTCGGTCCCTAGTCTGTAGCAGTGCATGGGATTCTTCCGTCCTAAGTGCAGGACTCTGCACTTGTCCTTGTTGAACCTCATCAGGTTTTTTTTGGCCCAATCCTCTAATTTGTCTAGGTCCCTCTGTATCCGATCCCTACCCTCTAGTGTATCTACCACGCCTCCTAGTTTAGTGTCATCTGCAAACTTGCTGAGAGTGCAGTCCACACCATCCTCCAGATCATTAATAAAGATATTAAACAAAACCGGCCCCAGGACCGACCCTTGGGGCACTCCACTTGAAACCGGCTGCCAACTAGACATGGAGCCATTGATCACTACCCGTTGAGCCCGACGATCTAGCCAGCTTTCTATCCACCTTACAGTCCATTCATCCAGCCCATACTTCTTTAACTTGGTGGCAAGAATACTGTGGGAGACCGTATCAAAAGCTTTGCTAAAGTCAAGAAATAACACATCCACTGCTTTCCCCTCATCCACAGAGCCAGTTATCTCATCATAGAAGGCAATTAGGTTAGTCAGGCACGACTTCCCCTTCGTGAATCCATGCTGACTGTTCCTGATCACTTTCCTCTCCTCTAAATGTTTCATAATTGATTCATTGAGGACCTGCTCCATAATTTTTCCAGGGACTGAGGTGAGGCTGACTGGCCTGTAGTTCCCCGGATCCTCCTTCTTCCCTTTTTTAAAGATGGGCACTACATTAGCCTTTTTCCAGTCATCTGGGACCTCCCCCGATCGCCATGAGTTTTCAAAAATAATGGCTAATGGCTCTGCAATCTCACCCGCCAACTCCTTTAGTACCCTCGGATGCAGCGCATCCGGCCCCATGGACTTGTGCACGTCCAGTTTTTCTAAATAGTCCCGAACCACTTCTTTCTCCACAGAGGGCTGGTCACCTTCTCCCCATGCTGTACTGCCCAGTGCAGCAATCTGGGAGCTGACCTTGTGCGTGAAGACAGAGGCAAAAAAATCATTGAGTACATTAGCTTTTTCCACATCGTCGGTCACTAGGTTGCCTCCCTCATTCAGTAAGGGGCCCACACTTTCCTTGATTTTCTTCTTGTTGCTAACATACCTGAAGAAACCTTTCTTGTTACTCTTAACATCTCTTGCTAACTGCAACTCCAAGTGTGATTTGGCCTTCCTGATTTCACTCCTGCACGCCTGAGCAATATTTTTATACTCCTCCCTGGTCATTTGTCCAATCTTCCACTTCTTATAAGCCTCTTTTTTGCATTTAAGATCAACAAGGATTTCACTGTTTAGCCAAGCTGGTCGCCTGCCATATTTACTATTCTTTCTACACATCGGGATGGTTTGTTCCTGCAACCTCAATAAGGATTCTTTAAAATACAGCCAGCTCTCCTGGACCCCTTTGCCCTTCATGTTATTCTCCCAGGGGATCCTGCCCATCTGTTCCCTGAGGGAGTCAAAGTCTGCTTTTCTGAAGTCCAGGGTCCATATTCTGCTGCTCTCCTTTCTTCCTTGTGTCAGGATCCTGAACTCGACCATCTCATGGTCACTGCCTCCCAGGTTCCCAACCACTTTTGCTTCCCCTACTAGTTCTTCCCTGTTTGTGAGCAGCAGGTCAAGAAAAGCTTTGCCCCTAGTTGGTTCCTCCAGCACTTGCACCAGGAAATTGTCCCCTACGCTTTCCAAAAATTTCCTGGATTGCCTGTGCACCGCTGTATTGCTCTCCCAGCAGATATCAGGGTGATTAAAGTCTCCCATGAGAACCAGGGCCTGTGATCTAGCAACTTCTGCTAGTTGCCAGAAGAAAGCCTCGTCCACCTCATCCCCCTGGTCTGGTGGTCTATAGCAGACTCCAACCACGACATCACCCTTGTTGCTCACACTTCTCAACTTTATCCAGAGACTCTCAGGTTTTTCTGCAGTATCATACCGGAGCTCTGAGCAGTCATACTCCTCTCTTACATACAACGCAACTCCCCCACCTTTTCTGCCCTGCCTGTCCTTCCTGAACAGTTTATATCCATCCATGACAGTACTCCAGTCATGTGAGTTATCCCACCAAGTTTCTGTTATTCCAATCACATCATAGTTCCCTGACTGTGCCAGGACTTCCAGTTCTCCCTGCTTGTTTCCCAGGCTTCTTGCATTTGTGTATAGGCACTTAAGATAACTCAATGATCGTCCCTCTTTCTCAGCATGAGACAGGAGTCCTCCCCTGTTGCGCTCTCCTGCTTGTGCTTCCTCCCAGGATCCCATTTCCCCACTTACCTCAGGGCTTTGGTCTCCTTCCCCCGGTGAACCTAGTTTAAAGAACACCACTTGCGCCTCAAACTCCTTTATCCTTCTTCCCAGAGCCACGTAGTCTGCAGTGATCCGCTCAAGGTCATTCTTGGCAGTATCATTGGTGCCCACATGGAGAAGCAGGAAGGGGTAGCGATCCGAGGGCTTGATGAGTCTCGGCAGTCTCTCCGTCACATCGTGTATCCTAGCTCCTGGCAAGCAGCAGACCTCTCGGTTTTCCCAGTCAGGGCGGCAGATAGATGACTCAGTCCCCCTGAGGAGGGAGTCCCCGACCACCACCACCCTCCTCCTCCTCTTGGGAGTGGTGGTCGTGGAACCCCCATCCCTAGGACAGTGCATCTTTTGCCTTCCAATCGGTGGAGTCTCCTTCTGCTCCCTTCCCTCAGATGGGCCATCTAGTCCACTCTCCGCATTAGCACCTGTAGAGAGAACATGGAAACGATTGCTCACCTGTATCTCCATTGCTGGTGCATGGACGCTCCTCTTTCTCCTTCTGGAGGTCACATGCTGCCAAACCTCCTCACAATCCTTCTGTCCCTGCTGCGCCTGCTCTGAATCTTCAGAACATTGTGGCCGTAGAAGCATCTCCTGACGTCTGTCCAGGAAATCTTCATTTTCCCTTATGCAACGCAGAGTCGATACTTGTTTCTCCAGCCCTCGAACCTTCTCCTCCAGTATGGAGACCAGCTTGCACTTTGTACAGACAAAGTCGCTTCTGTCCTGCGGAAGAAAGACAAACATGGCACAACCTGTGCAGGTTACAACAGCTGATCGCTCACCTTCCATATCACCGTCCTCTTAGGAGCTTCCTCAACTGTTGCAGGAACTACTCGGAGAAACCTGCAGATGAAAGCCTCAGTGCGCTCTCCCTAGGCGAACTCCCAGGTAAACTCCCGCTGTTAGCCTCTGCTGTTCGCCGCTCAGCTGGTTCGCTGCTGACTGCCCTTATATACCAGTCAGGCCCACTCAAGGCCCAGCTGGAACAAAGCACTCCCAATTCACACTTTTCAAACAAACAAGTAAGCAATCAAGCACACGGTCAAACTGACCAACTGTCCCAGCAGCAGACACTCACCAACACAGCCCCCCTAATGCAGCACTTAGCGTACCTCCTCTCGGACAGCTCCCAGGCAAACTCCCGCTGTTAGCCTCTGCTGTTCGCCGCTCCGAAGGCGAAGGACTTATCAACATTAGGGATTCTTTGTAACCCCTCCTGTAAATGTGTTGCACTGATATAAAATGGGGCCCACCAGTGTGGCTTATCCTGGTTTGAAGCATTTACCAGGGTTTAAGACAGGATGAGTCACACTGATGCAGGATCTGCCGTGGTGGCTACATCAATGCAAAATGAACGTAGACAAGGCCTAAGAGGGGCAACTGGCACATTAGTACCTAAAACCTTCCTCATTTCTTTTTCCATTATAGAACTCACAGCTTCTAGCCCTTCTGGAGTCACTGGCTTCTATGCCAAAGTGATGTCCCACACTGTGCTAGTGACCTCGTATCAGCAGGCAGAGCCCTGCTAGAGCCTGGAGCTATCGCTATTCTGTGTGGGGTTAGATAAGTGGTTGGTTGGTTCTTAATACAGTGCACGTTTCTGCAAAGTTCTTTACTTTACTTTGTTACTTTAGGAGCAACAAATATCAGACTTTCACGTCAAGGATCCTGCCTCCAGTTGTGGCCAATACCGGACGGCTTAAAAATATCACTCGAAAGAAACCCTCAGAATGCATCTAGATATTACAGCTCTCTGATGCTGGGGGAAAATCCTACCTGTTGGCACAATGTGCAGCCACCTGGAGGTTCTGAGTTAGAACCTGACCTTCATTAATCAATCCCTTGGCCTGCAGAGCATGGAAATCCTGCAGAAGAAGTACACACAGGGATCTATTCCTTGTGGCCCTACAGCGCCTTCCCACTGGCTATGCTGGTGCCAAGGAGTCCTAGCACAGGGGTGAAGCCCTCCCAAAGAATAGCATCAGCACAGAGGGCCTATCAGACACAGAGCATTACGCACTGACCCTAATATTTGCACAGGGATGAAGCCTATACCTCAGGCATAGCTTTTTGTGAATGGATGGAGAACTTTGTGTCATACTGTTTTAAGCAACTCCCTCCCCAAACCCTCCCTCAGCCAATTCAGTCATAATTGTAACACCACTGGATTTCCGGAATGTGCCTTTTTGAGCCTTCCGCAGTCAGGACAGGTTGACCCATCTGTATGAATGTGTTTTGTAAGGCACCTAGTGTTCAAGACAGGGTGGGACTAATGGCAGGTCTGTGGAGAGAATCTGAGAAGACACTTATCCCTCCCTCAAAAAATAGTTTCTGGACTAGAACCTTTAAATCCAAAATTCAGGTTGAGCGAATTTTAACTCAGTGTTTCTTAACCTTTTTGATACCAGGGATCAGCTTGCTGCCTTCCTAAATTGTGTCAGGGAAATCTCAGGGACTGGTGCCGGCCCATGGGCTGGTCATTGAAAATGCTGTTTTAGCAGATACTTGAATCCCTGGAACCTATTCTCTGGAAGTACAGACACAATGTGTAACAGCTCTGGCCTGGCCAACGCCCCCACAATTATTGCTGTATTAAAATTTGATATTGAAAAAGGTTGAAATCATCTGAAGTGCTGCAATGCTTCCTGCAGTCAATATCTTGCTGTGGTTTTTACTCAAGAGAATCTTGCATCACTCTGTTGGAAAACAAACTGGCCAGCCTTCTAGCTGCACTTGAAAGGCTCACTATTTATTGACCCAGGCAGAGCATTTTAATGCTCCAACTAAGGGTTGAGCCTTATCAAATCCTTTAAATAAAAAAACCAAAACATGTTCTCCCTTAAAAAATTTTTATTTTCTCCTGTGTCACTTTGCTCCAGACCAGTGGCCCAATTCACCACTGCCTTGCAGTTGTATGGTAATTTACAGCTGTACAAAGTGGTTGTCAACTCAGAATTCTACTGTGGTACTTATATGACCCCCATTATATAGTATCTGAGCCCCTCATAATCTTTACCCATTTATCCTCACAACCCCCCTTGGGAGGTAGGGAAATGCTATAGTCTCATTTTAGAGTTAGGGAACTGAGACACCGAGAAAAAAGAAAGACTTACCTAAGGTCACACACAACAGCTGTGGAAGAGCAGGGAACCAAAGCTGGTCTCCCACATCTGAGGCTAGTGCCCTAACTACTGGACTTCTTCACTCACTTGCGGCAGCAGTAACAGTTTACACCTGCTTTGCACATAAATGGCCACCCGGGATGCAAGGCAGTGGGAAGCAAGGCCCACAGTGAGCCAGGCAAGCCCAACTGAATATCAGCGGAATAGGGGTCTCCTCTTCCACAGGAAGGATTGCAGCATCAAAGGGGACACAAGGAGGCCACTGTGCTCTGAAGAAGGAAGACCATTTCTGCAGATGGTCAAAAATGGTTTGTTAGTAGCCAAGAGAGCGAGGAGGGTTTCCAGTGTTAACGATGCTATTCTTAAATATAGCCAGCTAGGGGCCATGTCGAGGGCTGCAGCTGAACTGCAGAGAACTGGTCAGGGCTGTGTGTCCACGAAGGTGGGTCTCCTGCCTCTGTGCGGGCCCAGTCTCTCTGTGCTTAGTAAGAGCAGCCTGAGGATTGTTGTAGTCAACAGCAGCTGCAATCATCATCAAGGGCCAGAACCACAGCTGGAATCGGTGTTACACAGATGTGTCCTGGCTATGTCCCCTTTGCTGCAACCAAGCCCATTTTTCCTTTCCATGCCACCAGCAGAGGGAAGGAATGGTAGATGAGCCCCTATGCTGGCTCAATGTCACTGGAGGATTGCTGTTACCTGAGGGTGATCCTCCCCAAGACGGTTATGGTGCATTCAGGGCCAGATTCTTCTGATGGTTCATCGATCAGAGGCTGCACCATACCAAAGAATCTGTTCTTCCTGTATCGTCCCTGAGCGAGGTCACCCTGAAAAGTTATCATTTAAGCTATGCATTGATCACAATTATTTCCCAGCGTATCTGGCAAACAAACAGAAAAATGTTGTGAAATTCAGGGCTGGAAATGTGTCATACAGCTGCTATTTACAAATGAGACCTAACACATAGTATCACAAAATGCTTTATGGTGAGAGAGAGGCTAAAGATTGACCGGAAGATTTAATGTGAGGTTTAAAGAATGACTCAGTGGCTTGCAGAAATCATTCCAGATATGGTCGATGGAGCAGCACAAGAGAGAGAGAGTGACTCACAGCTGTTGAGAATTGCAGGGAGGAGACTGAGAAGAGGCCAAAATTGGAGGAGCAGATAGGGAACAAAGTGGCTATAAGGTCAAGCATGCAGGATGGAGCAAGCCCATAGAACGTTCTGAAAGCCATAAGGCCATTTTGTAAATGGACTCAGACATAGGCAGGAAGTCAGAAGGCAGAAGGAGGTGAGTGACATAGCACATTCAGCAGGTCTCCTGAAGTTTAGAGAGCAAGAATTTAGGAAGATCAAGAAATCAAGAAGAAATTATGACAGAAATGTAATTAGCCACTCTCTTTGTTAAAAGCTCCCCCTTATGGTTGAAGGGAAGAAAGCAGAGATGTCCCTGAAACAGGAGTAGGACCTGATCTTGCAATGGGCTGAACATCACCTTTGAGCGGCTGAGTGCCCTTGCTCAGCACCTTGAGCAAAGTGCTCCATGTCTTGCAGAATGAGACCCTCTAGTCAATCCTGATACAGCAGCTGTGTGTGGATTAAGCAGCAGGGCGCTGTTCAGAGAGGCAGAGCAAGCTTGGGTTGGTGATAATTTTGTGCTCTGCTCAGTATTATATTTAAAGGGAGCAACTTAAAAGTGAATATCTATCTGAGTCTATTGCACAGGGTTTGATTTGAATGCCGGGGTGGAAATACTGGCTCCAGTGACGTCAATGTCAAATCTTGTGTTGACTGGGGCCAGGATGGTGTCTGCTATATTCCTATTTGTTAGGAGTGCCTGGGAACAGTCCAAAGATATTGTAACTAATGCTCTGGTTATATTCTGGAGCTGTTTGAGAGAATAGTCTGGAAACTGGTAATGGAAAACTCTTTGCTGTCTTTAAGAAAATTAAAGCATCCCAAGTTCCATGATTCTTCCCTACCCGGCCCTGAATAACTTCATTTCCCGCTCCTAGATAACCGCCTTGTTGTAAACAGCCACTTTTCTGGCATCCATTGGGAATAACTTTATGAGACAGAAGAAATAAAAAAAAAAAAAAAAGATTTGTTAAAGACATCTGTAGCATAGCAGCCCCTTTCAACTAGGGACTGAAATAATCAATTAAAAAAAAAAAAAGCCTTGGCAGGCTGATTATAATGTAGAAACTGAGGCGCCACCTACTGAGGAAAAGAGAAAATTGAATGATATGAGCTCATGGACACATGCAAATACCTTCTCAGATTGAAGGTCCTTGTGGCAGGAACTGCGTCTTCTTGTCTAACTGTATGGCCAGCACCCAGCACAGTGTGGATGCTACCGTAACCCAAAAATAACAATAACTAGAAGCAAAATGGAATCGGATTTATTATTATTTGTTAAGCACTGACGATGGTTCAGTGCTGCACAAGACATGGATATGAAGATGGTTGCTGTTCCGTTGTTTGAGTTTACCATGGCAAATTGTAATATTTTGGAAATAGCTTTAGTGTAGCAGGGGTAAGCTGTCTCAGTGAGTGCTGGGGTTAGCAAACTGCACTAAGAACATGAGACTGGAAGCAAGTAAGGCCCCAATCCCTAAACACATGCTTAAGTGGTTAGCTGGATCAAGGCCTAAGGTAGGAATAAGGATTTCAGCCGAGGTGAAAAGAAAGATGAACTCTAGCAATAGTCCTGAAATTATAATAGGATGTTTTACAAAGGAGAGAGATAAGGAAGGAAACATAAACTTCAGATCAAGATTACTTGCATCTGAAGAAGTGAGGTTCTTACCCATGAAAGTTTATGCTCCCAATACTTTTGTTAGTCTTAAAGGTGCCACAGGACCCTCTGTTGCTTTCTCCAAAGAGGACTTACCCAGGAGAACTTAAGTCTCCAAAGCCTTCTGTAGTCAGCAGCTGGGATGTAAGTGGTAGCTGACAAAGCAAGACAACCAGATAAAGACAGATAGAATAATGAGATTAAGATTCAGGGAGACATATAGTTCAGTGTCAACCGCAAAGAAGCAATGGGTAAGATTGAAATTATTTAGGGAATGTCCCAGAAGGAGTTGTTGAAGAAGGCTAGGGATACAGCAGCATTGAGGCACTCTCGGGAGGCAAGGAGAAAGAGTTAATGTAAAGTTTCCATCGGAAACTATAAAGGTAGCAGTTAGAGAAATAGGAGTGAAATCGGAAGAGAAGATGAGTGCTCTAGGGATACTGGTCTCTTGCTTCAAGTGCTCAATAAAGAAAGAGTGATTGGAACTCATGCTAACAGGAGCGGAGCACCTACCACACCCTGCAATACTGAAAGCACAACTGATGCCAAGTACAGTCAGGTGAGAAAAGAAAGGAACCCCTGGTCACCAAAAAGCAGCGACTTCCCACTGCCTGGGGAAGGGCAGTTTCAGTGTGTAACACCTTTGTAACTATTCAATATGTATTGTGAAAGGAAAAATACAGATATTTATTGCAAAATGTGATTCAAAGCAATGAAAAGTCAGGCCTAACACTGAGAACAAGACATTTAATAAAATAATATAATAATAAAATATATAATATGGAGATATCCTATCTCCTAGAACTGGAAGGGACCCTGAAAGGACATTGAGTCTAGCCCCCTGCCTTCACTAGCAGGACCAAGTACTGATTTTCCCCCCAGATCTCTAAGTGGCTCCCTCAAGGACTGAACTCATAATGCTGGGTTTAGCAGGCCAATGCTCAAACCACTGAGCTATCCCCTGCCCCCAATGGGCTTAAGTAACTGTTTACTGTAAGTAGCCAATTCTTGTCATGTCCTGTGGGCTTCCTAGTGAGATTATTATCCATGATTCACTCTTGTGGATACTGATGTACAGTAGATGTAATGTGTAATCTTATTGCACTTTGCCAGTAATTAATGTCCATTCCCCACTTTTTGCAGCTAGGCACACACACACACACACACACACACACCTCTGTATGAATACAAGGCTGAGCTACAGTAGTAAAAATATATTTATATAGCACCATTCATCCAATCATATTGAAGTACCTTACGTAGATGGGTATTTATAGCCCAATCTCACTGATGGGGAAACTGAAGCACGGAGCTTGTAAATTATTTGCCTACAACAGGGAAATGGTCAAATCAGAAAAAGAATGTGAGAATGTGCCAGCTCTTCTGAGGTGAATGTTTATTAATGTGTCAGTACTTGTATTTTCACAAAATAAAGATTTCTTACTAAACATTTGTGCGAAGAGAAACTGCTCAACGGAATATTTTAGAAAAGCCCATGGAAAAAGGTACAGATATGGATGGGTCCAATCAGCAGTCAGCTTTAGCAAACAGGCTGTCAAATATATTTCTCCCCACACACCGTTGGCATGGTTCTGCAGCTAGGGCTCAATTGGCAATTGTCTATATAGAGCTAAAACATCTTCTGGTGAAAGCCCATGAAACTGCAGTGTCGGAAGAAATAGAAACCCAACTCAGAGGGGTCCATTACACATGCCTATTAAATTCACCCATTACAAACCTTCCCCTGCCTTGTCCATGTGAATGATGCGCAACAGAGTGTTTGTCCCTCTGCTTTCCCAACATTAAGATATCATTACACTGAACAGGGACAGCAAAGGCCCCAAAGACAGCAAAGAAAGATCTACTACACAGTTGCTGTCTCTTGCTTCCCACTAATTAAATAGCTCCTGCCTCCTTGACACAGCTCCAGTGCAATGGAGCTTGACTAGTTAAACATTAGTGAGGCACTCTGGCCAGTTACTGTCACTAATGTGTGGATTGTTTGATGGAAATAAGTTATAAAAATCTGTCAATGCTTTTAAATGGCTCTTTTGTGCACACAGTGACTGGAGAAGAAAATGCATACCCCTCACAGGATTGGCAGGGATAGGGAGGGGATCAATTGGTGTCCTCCATAAACCTGACTCTGATCTCACTTAACCTGGAATTAATTACTCCTGATTTATAACATGAGTAAGTGGCATCAAAAGCAGACCCTAATTGGGGGTGGGTGGGCATTTTTCATGTTATCACCCAATGGTTAAACTACCAGAGGGGCTGACTTTTGTCCTTCCCATCCCCTACCATCAGGGGAACCCCCGACTCCTAACACTTCCCCTCACTTGAACAAGACTTCACCTCCACCACTACTCTATCTTCCGCCAAGCAACAGCAAAACGGCTTCTATTCCCCAGAGCAGGCCAAGAGCTTCACTCTCTTGAGCTGCCTCCCTTTAGTCGCCAGCTCCCCTTCCTGCCTGGAGTCACTCTGGGCTCCATGCTAGTTCCTTTCTGTCCACAACATGACCACTCAGTGAGTCACACCTTCCCTTCCATTGCTCCCCACTTGAGAGAGGAGTGGGGAACTGGAAGTGAGAAAGCCAAGGCCAGAGCAAGAGGTGGGTCCCCAGCAGGCAATCCAGGCAACGGCCCCAATACTGTCCTGATTCCCAGCAGCCATAAACCCTCCCTTCTCTCTGTATATAACTCATCCCTCTCCTAAATGGCTATCTTTTATCCCCAGTAACTTCCCCTCAGACTACAAAGGGCTGCTCCATAATGCTTAGCCCAGTCCCCTAATTATTAAATACCTAGCGATAGAGCTGATTGACTTGTTCATTGTGAATAACTTCTCCAACAAACTTAGCTCCTTTTTTGTTCACAAATTAGCCACAAACAGGTCATAATTTCTACAAATTTGCTTGTTATCCTCAATTGTTTAGAGCCTAAGGTTTGTTAACAAACTGGCTCCTATTAGTATTCATGCCACACGATTGGTCACATGTTATTGTTTCTGTTCCCTGCCTGGATACACTAAGCTTCATAAATGAGACAAATCCTTTTTTTTCCTGTTTGCAAGTGATATATGAACAATGATACAAATGATACATGAACATTTGTAGCTGTTTGAAAATTTCATTGTGTGAATAATAAAAGACCTTTTCAAAATGCCAGGAATGGAAATCCAGCGTGAATACTCCCACATATATTTAATTGTGCTAGGGTTTGCAATGCTTTATTGTTTAATGGATTTAACTATGGTATTTATCAATTAATTATGATTGCTTTTGTTAATGAATTCAAATTTAACTAAGTAGTGTCCAGAAAAAAAAATCTATCAAAGCTAAAAGAAAACCTCAATATAACACAGAAACTATTGGAAATAATTACAATTGCTTATAGCCATATGGTGTTTAGACTCTGCATAAATGGGTTCTTTACAAATAATTTTGGAAGAGAGCAAGCCACTACAAAAGTGTCTTAAATATAATAATCAAATAGAAAACTTCCACCTTAACAATTTGGTAATGTGGAGTAGGATGAAGAGAATAATTGTTCTCCTTACTGGTAGTGGATGTACAATAAAGATGAAAAAAGTTCAAAACACAAAATATGAAGTAGGGAGAAAAAACAAATGTATAAGTAAAAAAAAGTCAGAAGTATCAGACAGGCTTAGGTAGATATCATACGTGTTTAGTCATTCAGTAGTCTTAGGATCAGCAGTGTACAGTCTGGAAAGTCCTGACAGACCAGCACAAGATGTGCGCCATTCAGTAGGGATGTAGCATCCTCAATTGCACCGCAATTGTTGTGTCCTCCCTACACACAGTAGGTTGCAGGGCGGCTACTAGCAGATCAGGCTTCTGTACACATTTGAACTGGCTACAGCACTTCTATCATGATACAAGAGATGTGTTTTCTCTAAGATATTTTCATACACTGCCGGGTCTGGCTAATACCAGCTCAGGTAAGGTATATTACATATGGTGCCACCTAGAACATTATAATATAGTTTTGGCATTCCATCACTTCTCACCCTTTGAGATTCACATTCCTACCATTTACAAAATTTACACTGTTACACTATCTTTAAAGTTCAGTATGTATCAGTCTAAGTGTCTCTGAATAGTACCGGCTTTCTAACTACACAATACAAATGCATAACAACTTGGTCATCTGGACGTCCATTAGTTGCAATGACTGGCTGTGGTCTGTTTGGAATCTTTCAGTCTTCTTCTGCATCCAACATCTGTAGAGTTTGCTCTGTTGATTGTTCTTTCTGAAGAACAAACTGAAGATGTCAATGGTTTCTGTTGAACTCTCCACTGTTAGTCTCGATCACATAATCTGGGCGATGAATTCTTTTTATTGATGACAGCTGGAGTTCTCAATCCTTTTTCTCCATCAGTTTGACACAAACAGGATCACGAAGTTCTAGATCCAGCAGTTCTCTGAGTGACATCTGTTATACAAGTGTCTATAAACTCTTTTTGACTTTTTATTTGATTGGCTATTCTCTTCATTTCTGCCCACTTTGGAGACAGATTCTTTTCCAAAGTTGGAACAGTAGTTCTGAGTTGTCTTCCCATCAGGAGTTGTGCTGGACTAATCCCATTAGTGGCTATCAGTGTTGATCTGTAGCTCAGAAGAGCAAGAAATGGACCTTCCTGCTGTAAGATTTTCTTGGCTGTCTGTACAGCTCTCTCAGCCTCTCCATTCGCTTGTGGGTAACGTGGGCTGCTAGTAATATGATCAAAATCATATTTTGTTTGGAATTATTTAAATTGCGCTGCAGTGAATTGCGGCCCATTGTCCATCACTATTTGTTCTGGAATACTGAAGTGAGAAAAAATGCTCTTTGGTTTCTTGATAATACTGTGATGTGTTATGTCGTTCAAGTACGTTATTTCTATATACCTGAAAAAACAGTCCACTATAACCAGGTAAAAATGTCCACTGAATTTTCATAAATCTGCAGCTAGTCTCTTCCAAGGTCTATCTGGTAGAAGTGTTGTTGTTAAAGGTTCCTTGCTAAACTAACAGACCAACACAATGCAATGTTCACATGCAGATATTTTATTCTTTATGTCATTGTTGAAGCACTGACTGGTTGGCCTGTTTAGGATATTTATTTAGTCCTTGATGTCCTTCATGGATGAGGTTTAAGATTTCTTCTCTCATTGCGTTTGGATTATGATGCAGTTGCCTTTAATAATGAGTCCATTTGACTCTCTTAATTGTCCACATATCACAAAGTAGTCTCTTGTCCCTTCCTTAGTGGCCTTTAGCTAATTGGGCCTGCCAATCTGTGAGCATGCATCCTTACCTCTAGGGCACTTCCGCCTGCCCAATCGTGACATGGCAGGGGACTTTGCCTCTCACACTTCTCTGGTGGCCACTTTCTCAGCCATGATGACCAATCCCAGACAGTCTCTTCCCCAGATTCTCTGACTGGGTCTTCTGTGCTCTGTGGGTCAGCTCTCGGGCCAAGTCACACAATAGTTCGGTCCCCTTCTGGTGTTCAGTGCTAAATAGAAGGTGCCTCAGCCCTCCTGGGGCTTTACTTCAATTCCTTCCCTTCTTAGGGTATTGTCCTCCCAGACTTTTTCCCTGCTTGGAGTCTAAGTACCTTATGGGCTTCTCTCTCATTCCCTGGCATGGGCAGCAGTTATCAAAGGCCAGGGAAGACTAAGCCTCCCCTAACCCATGCTGTGGCCCTACCCATGCTCTGCGCCAAGGCCCCACTCTTCTGTGAAGCCAGCGGAGGCTCAGCTCCGGCCAGCGGCCTGGATCTGGGGCTCTGCCAGTGACCAGGGGCAGCTTGGGCTGGCTGGCGGTTTAGGGCAGCTTGGGGTAGGGGGCGGCTCAGGCTGGCCAGAGGCCCGGTGGTTGAGCTGGCCACCACAGCCCAGAGGTTGGTCCGGTTTGGCCGGGGCTCCTCTGGCCGTGGGGATGGGAGGCTTGGGTTTCTGGCAAGCAAGGGTGGGCAGAAGGGGCAGGGGCCTTGGGTGGAAGGGGTGGGGTTAGGGGGCTAGCCTCCCCAAAGGGGTATTTCACTTGCCTCCCATGTTCCCTGGTCCACGCAGACCCTAGCTAGGGCCCCACCACAGGAGTTAATCCTGTTCCTGTAGCTCTGCTTCCTGGCTACTGTCAGACCTAAACTACTGCACCTTGGTCCTGGGCCTTCCCAGGGAGAGAGATCTCCCCCTAGCTCTTCTCTCCTGGGTCTCTCCTCTCCATGCGGAGTTCCCAGCTCTATTTAAGTAGTGCTCACTTTGGTTCATCACCACAACTAGTGCTGTTTTCTAACAGAGCTCCATTACATCCAGTGGGGATCACCAATTAATCCTTATATTGCCAGATCAGTAGTGAGGCAAGTCATGGACAAGGCTAAGCCCAGCTTGTCTCAAAGGATCGGCCAGCCCATGATCACAGCCCTAATGTAACTTAGAACTTTTTAAAGTTGTGTGTCTGTCAAGGATGCTTGTTATAGCTGGTTTGGTCTGATGCTGGTCTGTATGTTTCCATAGCAGCCACTGGTATGCCTTTCTATCATCTTTGAGCTCATCAGTAGTTGAGTATGATACTGGACTCTGTGATAGTGTGTTTGCTACTACCAGATTTTTCCCAGGAACATATTTAGCAATTGGATTAAATCACATTAACATTATCAAAAGATCTTGGCATTTCAGAGCTAGGTCTTTTCCGTTGATGAAGGTTACAAGCGGTTTATGGTTTGTTATCAGTGTAAAAGAATCCAACCACACAGATCTCTTTAAAAGTTCTCACATACCCATACACATGCCAGGCACTCCTTTTCCGTCTATGCTTATTGTTTTTCTGCTTCTGTGAGTGTGTGAGAGCAAAACGCAACTGGCTTCCGCTCAGATCCATGTTATTGCAATAATGTCACCTGGCTGCTTCCATCTGCACTGACCAGTGTGGGTTTGTTCACATCATAGTACATGAGAACTGTTGAAATTGTTTCTTTTACCTGTTGATTTGGCCCCTGTAGCCACAATGTGTTGGACTTTACCAGTTCATTCAGTGGTTTTGTCACTGAAGAAAGGTCTTATAGGTATTGACCAAGGAAATTTACCATCCCCAGGGGATGCATCTCACTTCTGGCACATTTGTACAGTTTTAGCATTCCATCGCAACACCTACACACGGGGCTGTGCTGAATTCCCAGATGCATTCATTTGCCACACACCTCACCACTCCACATCTGACATGGGTGAGCTTGCACCACTGATGGCATGGCAGCTCGAAGCCAGGCAGGTTGTCATCAAGGCTGAGTGATGAAAAAGGAGTTTCTTACAGTGGGAGCAACTCATTTCCATTCTGCTCACCATAATGTGATAGCATCAGCTATGGAGATGGTTGGTAACATAGTCCAATGTGGTCTCTTACTTATGAGTCCATGGGCACCTCCCATATAACTTTGAAAAGGGGCAGGTATCTCCTGGATTTGTCAAGATGGTTCTTTGTGGCAATATAATGCCTGATGTTAAGTGGTGGGATATTAGAAAGGACTGGTAGCAACTTAGTGTTTTGTGGTCTCATAGTCCCTGTTATTATTCTCATTGTTTGATTCAACTGCACATCAACTGGCTTTGTGTGGGGAAAGTTTAACCACATAGGAGCACAGTGTTCTCCAATTGCGTATCAGAGAGTTAATGCCAAACTGTGTAGTGTTTGCACATTAGCTCCCCAAGTTGAGACTACAAGCTTATTTCAGAGGCTATTTCTGCTCTTAATCTTCTGAGTTATCGTGGTGAGGGGTCCTTATACATAAGTGTATGAGCTAGAGTTACTCCTATGGCTTTGGGTTATGTACCAGTCGTTCTCCATTCAAGAAGATGTTGAGTTCTTGTGAAGTGTTAGTGTGACTGAGATGCGAGCATGACGACACTGTTTTTGACAAACTGGGCTGAAGTCTCCACTTCTTGAAATAGCCACAGATGGCTACCATATCTTGGTTCAGGTTGTCCTCAGTCTTTTTGAAGTCTCTTTCTCTTGAGAGTAGGCAGATGTCATCTGCATACTTAAATGGCCTTGAGATTGTTGGAGGCAGATCATTCATAAATATGGAGTGGGTTCTGGCAGTAACTGGCCATCTGAGAGTTCCTCCAAGCTTATGGAGCATTCCAAGGAGGAAAGGACAGGGCGGAGTAGGAACAGAGCTATGCCCCACTAAACCAATGCTCCACAGGTGTATGGTGCTTTGAGGACCCATACATCAATGGTGTAAGTTACAATTGGTGCAGGGATAGACCAACCCTCACAGCCAGAGAGTAGTAAACTCCCTTTCTTTTGCACCTTGTGGAGCTTGGCCACATAAGAGAACCTGTCCCTATATTATATACACAAAATCCTTAAGATATATGACGAGATCATTTCCCATCTCCTGTTATTACTTCATTGGAAGACAGAGGATCTAGACTGCAAGAAAATGGTTAATCTCAGAGATGTTTTGGAAAAGACAAGTGGGCTGAGTTCTGATACATTAATGACATATATGGCAGCCACATTTTTATTAGTGGGATCCTAAAAGAGGACTTCCAGAGTATAGTGAACCAGTGCAACCTTCTCTCATCTGTCCCTTTCCCTAAAGCTAACGGTTTGATCCAGCTGCCATTGAAATCAATTGAAAGACTCCCATCAATTGTCTTCAGTAAGAACTGAATCAGGCCCTAAGTTAAAGTGGTGAGCTGCAGAAATCCCCCAGGACCTATGAGAACTACGATAGAGCTCTGAAGAAAGAAATAACTAGGACATCTGTTTGGCCTCATTTGGATGGGTAGATAGGGAAGTGGAATTGGAGAAAGAGAACATCTCTCAATAACTTCCAAAATGGTTGGATTTCACTGAAATTAAACATGCTCAAAAGCTGAAGAGTCACAGTCCTAATAATTCTTCCCTTACCTTGTAAAAATGGACGCCTCTCTCTTTCAAATCAGTATGTCTGATGTATATATTTTATGAATATGCAGTACCAGTATGTATTTCTGGATGGATTAGTAATCATGGATTCCAGGACTGACTGATCCGCCTTAACTGGTTCTGAAGCACCAAAATCCTCAAAGCAAAACTGTTTCCTCTGGCTGGCTGTACATGAAGTTGATTTATGACTAGTTTTCTGTTCGAACCACTGTAATTTTGTGAAATGATAGCAATATTGATTCCAGAAAGAATTTCGCTTCACTGAAACTGCCAGGGCAGAGGAACTCAATGGAGCCTTGGAGTGAATAATCTAGCTTTCCACTTTATCAATTTCATCTCGTTTGCTCCCCACCTTTGCTTAACAACTTACATCTCTTCTTTTCCTCCTTCTCCTTCCTTTCTGGCACTGATCTTTTGCTGTGTTTCACAGACAAACTACAGAGCATATTTGCTTACCTGTGAACTTTCGGCAGCAATTCTATTCATATACATGAGTTTAAAATAGAATCAGAGCTGGGAATAGGCTGCCTGAGATCTCAGAGCTTTTTGTGCTTTTGTATCCTCTGGGGGAGTTTGGTTGCTCTGAATCCAGATCTTGAGAAATGCTGATGCATGGAATTGGCTATTTCCTACAGGATTATTAGAAGGCAAAATAATATGTCTGTTTTAGTTAATCTAAAAATGCCTATGAAAGAAAACGTTTTTATATATATAGGGAGTACATGATTCTTCTTCTCTGGGCCAGATTCTGCTCTTATCTGTACTAGCGTGAATTAAGATTAACTCCACCGAAGTCAATGAAATTACAACAGTGTAAAACTAGTGTGAAATCAGAACTAGGTCCATTGAACAGACGGCACAGCTGGGGAAGAATGGAATACATCATCATACATGTGAGCAGAAACTCAATGGGTTAGTCACATTTCTGGCTTGCTAGCCTTGACAGTGTCCCTTTAAAGAGTGATAATCATCAACATAAATTAGATGCAAAACTTGCAGTAATATAATGTTATATTTGCAAATCAGAATGAACACCTCCCCATCCACAGGAAATGCAAAAGTTCAACTTCCAATGGCAATGTTAACTCAGCCCCATTGCACAGGGAATACATCAACTTACACCTTTAATAACTTAACCAGTTACCAAAATTACTTCATTTCTGTATGGTTTTGTATTTGTTTTGCCATTGTGTGTGATTTTAAAAGGAAAATGGGGCCATATAGTGTTGTGCCATTGTGAGGTTGCATAACTGTGTTTTGTGCAACTCCACAGATCCTAAAGTGGATTGATCTCACAACAGAACTACATCTGAAGGACTATGGAATAAGTGACACCAGCAAAAATGTAACTAAAAGCCAAACAAAACATTTTCACTTAGCATAACAAAGCACTTAAATATTTATAAGTTCCTTATTTTTTAAATCTTCTTACAACCTTTCTAAGAGGCCATTCCTCATTGAGGACTATGTAGCCACATTAGAAGTGTGCAGTTTTAGGACCCAGATTTTCAAAAGACAGCCTCTTTCTGTGGGCACAACAATTTGGATAGGTAAATAGTACAAACAAATATAATGTGGCAAAGCTCCGACCTTGTCCCTGTGGGTCCCACGCTTCCAGGCAGTTTATGCTAGCCTCAGAGGCTCACTGCGACCCTCCATGAAGCCCTTCTCTCTCTAGAGCCAGGGTTACAGTCTACTGAGCCCTTTTCATCATAAGCCAGCAAGGAGGTTGGTGAGAGAACTCCCACAGTCTCTGTTGTCACTATGGGCTTATTCCAGAACAGTTTAGCTTCCTGTCCTGACAGGGGCCTGTCTTCCCCTCCCAGGAGATGTTTCTGTAGTGGTGGGATGGGGAGAACCTGCCCTCTACTCCGGGTTCCGGCACAGGGACCCTAATGGCAGCAGCTGTTGGCAGCTGAACTTTCACTGCTAGAGAGGCTACATTTCCCTGGCCCACTTCTCCACAGCTCTCCTGCTTCTCTCTCTCAACGCCTTCTTTACCCTTAGGTTAGGGCTCCCTTCTAGTGGCTTGAGGGTGTCTTCATTACCCTGCCCTTCAGCCGCACTTCCTCTCCTCTCCCTGGCTCTCCTCGGCCTGACCGGAGTGAGCCCTTTTATAGTCTCAGAGGGGCCTTAATTGGAGTCAGGTGTTCACATTAGTTTAATGGCGTCAACTGACTCTTTGCAGGCTAATTGGAGTCATGTGTCCACCCTAGCCTGGAGCAGCCCCTACTCTGGTCATTCAGGGAACAGAAAACTGCTTATCCAGTGGCCAATATATCTGCTTTCTACTACTCTGCTGTACCCCAGCGCGTACTTCAAGAGGTGAGGGCCGCTTTACCACCCATTGCTCGGGTCTTCCTAGACCAGGTCCTGTGAGAGCGCATGCCCCGCCCACCTCCACCCCAGGCCCTCCGGACCTTTCCATCAGGTCCCTGCCCCATGGACCTGCCAGGCCATCCCACCCCTTTACCGTGAGCCGGCTGCATGAGTTTGTACAGACTCGTGTTCCACACCCTTCATGGCCTCACCCTTGCGTCCCACCCCGACACCAAGTGGCGAGACCTTCTGCCACCTCTGGAGGGTGAGGAGCCCGGTGGGCCAGCCTATATTCCACCCTGGTCCCGAGGCCCACCGGCGATGTCAGCTGGCAGATCCTTCATGGAGCCATGAGCACGGGCGTGTACTTGATGCGGTTCACTCCCCTCCCGGACACCTGCCCCTTTTGCGGCATGAAGGAGACCCTGGCACACATATACCTGGAGTGCGTCAGGTTGCAGCCCCTATTCCAGCTTCTGTTGGATATATTATTACATTTTTGGTTGCATTTTTCCCCTCACCTGTTCATCTACGCACTCCCCATCTGTGGCCTCACAAAGTCGCAGGAACTCCTTGTCCATCTCTTCCTAGCCCTGGCCAAAATGGCCATCTACAAAACCAGGGAGAGGAGGTTGGCCAACAGGATTTCCTGTTACTGTGGGTCCTATTTCCGCTCCTCCGTCCATTCACACATCCAGGCAGAGTTCCTCTGGGCAGCATCCGCTGGCTTCCTTGACACCTTCGAGGAGCAGTGGGCGCTGTCCGGGGTTCTCTACTCGGTGTCCCCATCAGGTTCCCTTCATTTAGCCCTGTGACCTCACTCCCATTCCTGTTATATCATTAGTTGCCCCCCGCAATTATTTGGTATCATGAACCTGTGGATCCTCCCCTTAGGCTGTGGGGAGGCCTGCCCACTTCCTGGATCTCAACAGGACTACTCTGCTGTACCCAACTGGCCTGGGTCTATCACAATAAGCAGAGCCAATTAATTCTGAAAGCAAAGGCTACCATGTGGACAGCAAAGTACCCCATCGGCTTGTGCAGTGCAGATTTCTGCCTACAATTAAGTGTGGCCTCATAACATGTGGGCACAATTAAAGCAGACACAAATTACACTCCTCACACACCCACCCCCCAAAAGGAGGAGAGTGTGACCCAGGGACCCTTTGGTGCTAACTGGCAGAGGGCACAGGGGGTGCATAGGGTTTTAAAGGGATCATCTGAGTCAGATATCTACATAATAGTCCACAGAAGGGTGGCATGTGAGGTCTCTACTGAGCCAGTAGGCTACTGGTCATCATAATCATTGTATGTATGGCTAATGTTTAAGGAGTTAGGTATCTACACTGAAAATTATGCTCATAAGGTCTTTGAGTTAAGGCAGGTCACTAGCATGTGCGTTTCATGAAAAGAGGATCACAGCCATCCTGGCTATAAAGCGCTGCAGGGATTTTGGGTGAGCAATACTCACCTAGGCATCAGTTTGTTAATTAAGTCTAGGTTCTAGAATGAGTGTTATTATTATATTTTGTATGTAACCAGTTGTTTCCAAACTTTCTACTTGCTACTACTTGAAACTCTATGTTTTGTTAAATAAATTTGTGTTTGATTTCACTATAAACAAATCTAAGTACTGTATCAGAGGGGTAGCGTGTTAGTCTGGATCTGTAAAAAGCAACAGAGAGTCCTGTGGCACCTTTAAGACTAACAGATGTATTGGCGCATAAGCTTTCCTGGGTGAATACCCACTTCGTCAGACGCATGTAATGGCATGCGTCTGACGAAGTGGGTATTCACCCACGAAAACTTATGCTCCAATACATCTGTTAGTCTTAAAGGTGCCACAGGACTCTCTGTTGCTTTTTACAAATCTAAGTACTATGAGTTAAGTGGAGTGGTGATCTGATGAGGTAAGCTGGGATGTACTGTTTCTTTGGGAGCAGCGAATTGGTGAATACTGCAAGTTTCCAGTGGACCAGGGACTGCATGCTCCAGGGAAACCTTCAGAGGGCTCGAGGGCGGAAGTATACCTGTTGCTAACCTGCAGCGTGACAGTGGCCTGAGAGGCTAGAGGGGAGTGCTTGTATTGCCAATGGCTGATGAGGCTGGAAGCTGACCCATGGCAGGCACAGACAAGGCTTCTTCATGCAAAGGGCAGGTAGTGGTACCCAGGTGCCTTACAACCCTGGCTGCCCCCGGGAAGTGTCACAGAAGGATAGAGATCCCTTTAAAAATCTGATTTTAAAGGTTCACAAGTTTTTCAGTTGTGTGCGTTTTTCTTTGCTTGGGGAGATGGGGAGGAGGGGTTAGGTCTTATGAATATTTTAATTTGGAAAAAAGTTGTGTTTGTTTTCCCCTGTTCATCTATCTCAAACGACAGGACACATTTCATTCAAACTTTCTTTACCAAACAATTCACCTTTTGGCTGAGACCAAGCATTGTGCTCAAGAGTAAAGTTCTCCAGGAAGGGGAGAGATGCCTCACTTCCTGTAAATTCTAGAAGGAGTCTTTGGTTTCCTATGACACACTTCCTGCTTTGGGCAGAAACAGAGAAGCCAGGACAGGGCAATCACAGGCTGTAGCTACATAAAGCAGCAGAAAATTGGTTATCTTATTCTGTCCATAGTCCCTATTCATAATAAAGGCTCATCCTGACACCAGTCTGCTTGGCAGTAAAATGCTACAAGCATGGAAAGCTTCAGCCCAAAAGGAGAATTTTAAGTAGGTAAACAACATAATAAAACAGGAGGCAATAATGAAATTTGAGCTACAAATCTTAGCTATAGGTTCTGCTACTGGGAAAGTTATAAGGGAGTATTCTGAATGTAGGAATGGTTGAATGTGAATTTTTCCTAGTCTATGCGGCGTTGAATGTCATACCATTTGTCATTGCAAAGGTAATTTTCCCCTTGATTTGCAGTAGGGCCTGAGATTTGGCCTATAACTTCTGGGTCAAGAAGTGTTAATGCTATTCAGACATGGACTATGCAGGGAAACCAAGAGCCTTGTAATACAAAGTGCTGAGTCTCTCAAATCTGATTGACTTTAATAGGATCTGAGGGAACTCAGCGCATCACAGGATGAGGCCCAAACATACATATATTTTTGTAGCTGTGCTACAATTGTATTAAATTTACAATAATAAACTCAGCAGTAGCACCACTTTTTAAACTCATTATTTACACTGAATATATCCATTCCACGGATGAGTAGCTGCATTAGTGACAAGCAATGTGTTAAAATGCTGACATGCAACTGCACTTGCCAGCACTCATCTTTCACAAACAGTGATGGGGGTGGGGAAGCGGGAAGTATTAATGGCTCTCTCTTTTGCTTTTTTTTGTGTCTACTAACTGCTAGGAAATTTAGGGACCCTCCCAATTGGAAAGCTGCGAGAGTCTCCGAGAACAGCTCCTTTCTCACAAGGCAGTTCCACTCTGAAGAGTGACTGTAAAAATGTGGTGTGGCATTTCATGATTATTATTTCTCAATTATTATCTCTGACTCTCCCTGCAGGGACTGGAAAACTCTACTTGCTTAAAGTCAAATAACGGCTCTAAACTTACCCCTATGGCGTTTTACCCTGGTCAAGCACTCTTGTGTATAATCTGTCATGACCAGGGCATGGGCAGTCTCACCTAATGACTAGAGCAAGAGTCAGGCTTAGTGGGTGAAGCAGGAGTCAGAAACCAGAGTCAGGAGCAAGCAGGGAAGCAGAGCTGGAGCAGAACAGGAGCAAGGCAGACAGAAGAACGATTGCACCTGACCGCATCTAAAGGCCTCTCCCCCAGTCTAAGGGGTGGGGCCACTGAGCCCACGACTCAAGTAAAGTTGGGGGACAAGAAATGATAAAACAGGGATAGAAGTGAGGGTTACAGGGTCAAAAATAGGGAGCCAGAGGAAGACACTGAGCATAGAACTCTGGACAGCATCCTCAGCTCCTCGAAGGCATCCAGGGAGCCAGTGGACGCGACCCAGAGGAACTCTGCCCACAGACATGATTTCAAGGAGGAGCGGAGATAGGCCCCACAATCACAGAGCATCTCTCTATCCAACATCCTCCTCCTGGTATGTGGTTGGCCACCTTGGCCAGCGCCAGGAGGAGGTTGACAACGGGGTCTCGTGACTTCATGGGGCCACGGATGGGGTGAGTGTAGATCAGGAGGGGCGGGGAAAAGTGCAGCTAGGACCTAAGGAGAGGAGGCGCTGCAACCTGGTGCACTTGATGTAAACGTGCGCCAGGGTTTCCCTCTCACTGCAAAAGGGGCAAGTTTCAGGGAGGGGGGTGAACTGCACCAAGTACACAGGCTGGGGGACCAGGGTGGAACACAGACTGAGCCTCCGGGACAGGAGCAATTTCAACTGCAGATACACACATTGAGGAGTCAGCAACCTGCTGCTGCTGAGCTTAAAAGCAGGCCTGCTGGCTCCCTTCAGCAAATCAGGTGGTCCTACCACAACCCAGCTAGTTTATTAATCTGCCTGGAAGCTGGGCTGCCTAGGTCTCAGGCTCAGCGGAAGGAGCTCACTCCTGCCACAATTGTGTTAAATGATCCAATGCTGAACACAGTGTAGCAGTCAGTATAGTGCAGGACGACCCCTTTGAACATGGTCGAACTAAGTGTGATTAAACCCTGATGCCACATGTTCAGCCATGGGGAAAATTCCATGGATCTTGTGCCCTTAACTCCAGGTGCTTTGGAAAATCTCACACTTCTTGTGTATACCAGTCCTACAGAGCTCTTTAAAACCCAAGGAAAGGGGTTACTCTCCCTAACTGTAACAATCTGAATATTAATCAATGGGTGGCTGACAAAAAAAAAATTGCTATGCATGGCTGGCTTAGCTTGAAAAACTCTCGTGGGGGGCCCCTGTGGGGCCCAGTGCAAATTGCTCCACTTGCCCCCCTGCCGGGCAGCCCTGGAACAAAGGGTCGGTAATAATACACACAAGTTAAAACATTTATATTTTTTCATATGATTATTTCTTTTAATATTGAATTCTTCCAATCTCTATCACACAGTATCCACATGAATAACACTTCCCTCATAAAAAGCACAGGTTTTGCTTCTTATCTGCAGACTGTGAGATCTACAATCAACAGCCCATTTAAGGGCCTACAGAAAAACAGTTTCTCTCCCTAGCTGTGCGAGGAACCTGATATATGGCTGGCTTGGGGATTTAGAACATGTTCCTACAATTGTTCCCTGATCTTCAAAGCTCTGTGGCAACCCAGAATTAGGGCCATCAGTGCTAAGAATGATAGATCATTCAGACTGCTGGCCAAATTCAGCCCTAGCATAACACCACTGAACTTAATGGCGTTACACCAAGGATAAATTTGGCTCATCATGGTCATCAAGAGATTGCAGGTTGTAATGCAAACAATTTCCCATTGGGAAAGGACTTCATGTCTTTCAGTTATTACACTTGGGCTGGATTTGAACCAGTGAGTTAGATGCAAAAGACTATGTCCCGTTATCAACACCACAGAGCCATTCAGCCTCCCACCTTAGTCTGACCAGCACATTATGTTCCCATAGTGTCAGAGCAGCCAAGTCGTTTTGTTACAGATTACTCTTCTTTGTGGACAAACGGTGAGCAGCTTTCCTAAAAATGTTTGTATCTAAAGAGACCTTACAAAACAGTGGTGAGGGGGAAAAAAACAAAACAAAACAAAACCAAAACAAGATACAAACGATGACAATTTCTGGTTAGATATCATCATTTACAGGAGTTGGGACCTCAAAGGCTATTGTCAGCAAAATAAGAGTAAAAAAAAAGTATAAAATATTCCATGGTATTAGAGCTGGTCAAAACTACTGAGTCAGAATTTTTTGTTTTGTTTTAAAGGAAAAAATGGCCTTTTTCCCAAAGCTAAAGTTTCTGTAAAAAGTTTTATTTCATTTGAAATTTCTATTTCTGAAAAACCAAAAATTTTTTTACTTCCTTTCTCAATTTTTCATGGTAAATACTTACCATTTCCCCACAGTATGCACTGTACCATTCTTTGTGCTTCAGATGTAGGAATAGCAATCCAGCAGCTAGCCCCCAGCACATTGTTGATGCTCATTATGGCAAGACAAATGCTATTTTTGTCCATAATAACGAGTAGTAGAAGCAAAATAAAAGCGCAGCGGTGTTTGATAAACAACCATGCAGTAGTCTATTTGCCTGATGACAAGTGAAAGTGAAGTGCCACATAGATGAAATGATCCAATGTATATTGCCACATGCTTGTCTTATGATTCACATTGGATACACAGATACTGGGCTTATAGTCCATTGTACTACAGCCAGATCAGGCAAATACCAGGAGGGTTTGTGTCCCCATAATTCCCCCCAGATGGATTCTACAGAGTGAGGCAGTGATTGCTACTCTTAGACTGGAACAAATGAGCCTGTGTTCCCAGTTGGGGGAAATTACAATACATACATTACTTCCTCACAGGGGAAACAACAGCAAAGGGAAAATATACACAACTTTTCTGTGCAAGAAAAGAACTAGCTAAAACTCCAATATTTTCTCCATTTCCAAATGCTTGTCCCTTGTAACCCATTTAGAGCTGGTCTGTGCCTACTCAAATTCTGTAACTGTGATCACCAGGGCTGGTGCTCAATGGCATTACTTCTCAGTCACCAAATCCAATGTTGCGGTTTGGCATCTCAGCCACATTCAGGTATGTGAAAAAGCAACCATGTACATATAGCACCATCTTCCTCAGCAGATTTGCTGTTTTATAGATTCATAGATTCTAGGACTGGAAGGGACCTCGAGAGGTCATCGAGTCCAGTCCCCTGCCCGCATGGCAGGATCAAATACTGTCTAGACCATCCCTGATAGACATTTATCTAACCTACTCTTAAATATCTCCAGAGACGGAGATTCCACAACCTCCCTAGGCAATTTATTCCAGTGTTTAACCACCCTGACAGTTAGGAACTTTTTTTTTTTTTTAGTGTGTTCAGAATCTTATTTGCTTACTTAAATTGACAAATAAGTTTTTGTCATTTTACTCCTGTTTAGCCCTGCAGAGCTAATGCAGCTACAAGAGCAGGAGCTTGATTCAAGTCCCTTTTGAGCATTATCAATACAATTGTTAAGTTTCAATCACTTCCAACTGTACACAACCACTGACGGCAATGGTATTACAGGGATGTCACTTCAGACCTGCCCCCACCCCAAAAATGTATAAAGTTTTGTGGCCAAGATTTTCAAAAGCGACCAATGGTTTCAGCTATTCAACTGGAGGCATACCTTAAAGGCATCTAAACTCTAAAAAACTAAGCCCTTTAGAGGTGTCTAAAATGGGGCACCCCAAAGCACATTTGAAAACCTTAGCCAATACTTTTTGGTTCACTATGCTTGCACTGCATCTCTTCATACTGAAATCCTTTTCTTTACAGACTGCTTATGTCTGGTTTTTGAAGCTGCCCCCGCCCCCACTTCGCCACATCTTACTCAGAGATTTCAAAATTTCATGGATTCGCTTTGTTTTCTGAAAAACACGAAGGAAAAGGTCTCCTTGACTGTTGCAATGCTGATGACAGTAAAGCTCAAGGATGGGCTTCCCCACTGAAGCACTTAATCAACAAACCACTTTTGCCTCCAGCAGTATGACTCCCATCCCAAAGTAGCAAATGCCAACTGAGATCACATCATGAAATGTGCTAATCACTGACAAATGAGACTGATGATGGCACAGTAGGAGCTGAACAGAAGCCTTCTCTAAATAAATGTGCTTGAGTTTCATAAGCTATTACAAAGGCAATAGCTTCAAACATTTCCTACGTTAGACCAAAGGCATTTTTTAACACAATCCGGAGACCTCCCTTCTCAAAATACCCTCAGATCAATACCTCCAAATCTATTACAATTCAGGGCCAAATTATCTGCTGGTGTAAGCAGGCACAATTCTATTGATTTATTAATACTTCATTCATCATAGTGTCTACCGTGTGCTAAATCCATCCCAAACATTCATGAAGGATGCTCTCTGCTCTGAGAATTTTACAGTCTGCAAAGAGACAAGTAGACAGAGCCTAGGGGATGGGGGACAACAACAGGCAGTTTCATTACTTCCCTGGAGTTGTGCCCACTTTTGCCATTGGTGAATTTGCCTTTTTAGCCATTGTGTCAACTTGCTCTTCTGGAAATTCAGTTGTTCTACCAAGTCACACACGTGCCACATCAGCTTTTCAGGCTAATGTCCTCTCTAAACACTATAGAAAAGAATTCTTTTAGCATAATTCAAATATATTTCAGTTGATTTCACCAACACAAACTACCCTATTTTTCTCACAATGTAGAGTTCACTTTAGTGAACACTACAATGGTTATGTATTTACCCTCCCAACTTCACTCCAGGCTGGATGATTACAGTCTCTCTCTCCTCTGGATAAATTGTCTTTAGTTGCTCAGCAACCTACACATCAGAATTAAATTAACTTTGATTACAATTACAGACAGCATAAATCTCAGGCCTGCACTGTCAGAAGAAAGCAGAGAGCATGCTGTTTTTCTGCAGGATTTTCTTCCTGAAGTGCTGCTGTGGAATAGGAGCCTCAGGGGAAATCACATCTCCCTAGGTGCAAATGAAACTCACCCTTTGTTTTCAGTTGTGAGTACAGATGCATCATGGTCTTGAATCATTTAAAGTGTGAGCGATTTGGGCACAAAAGAATGGATTTATTGGTCTAAAAATAGCTCCACACACATGCAGCAAATGAAAATAGCAATCAGCTGGCTTAATAATATATGTTTATTAACACAAAATGATATGGATCGCTGGGGTTCAAGTGCCATTGGGAAAATCTGTAATTTTGCTGCTTTCCCAAAGCTACTCTAACATGACACAGAGAGAAGGGCCTCGTCGTGCTGACAGCACTGGTGTTGCACAAAAGTCCTGAATCCCACTGCACTGAAGTCGCATCTTTGTGGTTCTCCATGAGATACTTGCTTTAAGATCTTGAGGTCACTCAGCTGATTCAACAAATTAACACAGGAATGCAATTGTCAGGCATATTCTAACAGTTAATTAGAACAAATTTTCAAGTAGGGGCCTGCTTCTGCTCCATGAAGTCACCCAGGGAGGGAGCAGACCTTAGGGGACCCACTGAAGAGATTAGACGTTAAGTGTGAGTAGCGCCACACTGGAGGTAGTTGAACCCTGAAGAAGGGCTTTATTGAGCACAAACTATGAAGACTTAAATTTATCTAGTTGCTTTCATAATCTTACATGATTATATTTGGTTTTCATTTGTCTTCCTAAGAACATGCTTCAGAGGGCCTATTCTGATACACTCATGTTGAGTGGTACCTTGCTCTTTTGATTTCAGTGGGACTCCTCATGGCATAAATCTCAATATGAGTAAAGACCATGGCCCTTATCTAGGATACTTTAGCTTTCAGGGCTAATGCCTTGTGGGGCCAGTTAGTTGAATTACCATTTGAGATTACTGAACCTTTTTTTAAAAAGTTAAGAACAGTCATAAATATCATACATTTTCATATAACCACTGAATGGTGAGGATGCTCCAACCGTCTTTTGTTGCTCATTGAAATGTTACTACCCTTTTTTTCTTAAACTCCACTCTCTTTTTTCCTTGCCCTACTTTGATTATCAAATAATTGGTGCTAAGTGCGAGACTATTTCCCAGATTCATTGTTTGTGTAAGGATCCTACCTTTAAAACCACTCCCAGCAGCAGATTCCAGATGGCTCACTGATATCACTCTTCAGAGACTTTTGTTTGTTTAGGAACACACAAACAGACGAGGGATATCTGCAGTGGTTTGAATAAGCTCACTTACTGGAAAACTGGACCCATTTTGTTCAGGGCAGGAGGTGAAACTCCACCCAGGGAACAGCATTTTTTGCCAAGTAAAACTGGGAACTGTATTTTAAAACAAGATCCTTTAAACTGCAGTTGGCTTTTCTAAGCCACCTGTACAGCAATAACAGCCACCCGATCCAACCCCCAGCCACACTGTCAGAAAAAAGAGACATCATTTGTGACACCATAAGATAGCATGGGAGGAGACCAGTGTAAAGTGGTTTCTATCCTGCTATCTAACAAACAGGATAATTTTGTCATTTAATTATTAAAAGATAGAGGGGTTAGATTATGGCTTGCACGAAGCACCTGCATAAGTGGGTAAGAGGGGTTACCTACACTTTAGGTCTCAGCATGCAGGAGGAAGGGGGACTATGGATTTGCTTAGTCTTTCTTGAACAAGTGGGTGGAGAGAGGCAGGAAATGGGTGGAGCTTTTGTTCCACCCTATTATTCACTGGAGAGCACAGCTGAGTCAGCACGAGTGGAGAAAAGTAATTTTCTGCTGATATTGTCCAGCAGTAAATTACTATTTCCCCAGGAGCAAAGTGGGAGCAGGGAAGGTATTGTGTATAAAAATTTACTGGAATTACTGTGGACTTACATCAGAGTAACTGGCAATAGAATCTGTCTCTCTCCCTCACTCCCCCACCAATCTGTAATACAAAAGTGCTCAGTGCAACCTGTCTTTAAAGCTTGTGCATGCGTAGGTAACGGTAGACTTTCCAGAATATGTGGCAAAGAATTTTCCCCATGTCGAAGATTAGATTAAGGCCCTGTTGTGCTGAAAATTTAAGTTAAACAAGTGTTTCTAGATTTGGAAAGACCTTGCTGAACCAAGGTGGATAGAAGGTGCTTAAAGTTGTCTTGATCTGTAAATGCATCATTTTAAATTGTTGGTAAAAACCAGCACAAAAGAGTCAAAGGAATCATGTGCTAAATCTGTTAGGTGGTTCATGTACTGCATGTTGGGTAACAACATAAAAGGACTCCATGTTTGTAAAACGAAACTGTCTGTTTATTAAGAGAACTATTGACAAAAATGCTGCAACTGCAACTAGAATTCCAGCCATGTGTATACAGACTGACTTCCTGGTGCCTCCTCCAAAACCTTCCCTCCTGAACCTGTGCTCCTCCCTCCAAGTTCCATGCAGGTTGCTATATTAGGCTGAAATTTGATGGTGCAATGATCTCCACAGACTCTTATAAGGTCACTGAAGTGGACGTGGAGCTGCTATGTAATACTCTATGAACAGTAACGTGCAATACTTTTATGAATATTGCATGTACCCTGGTCAGTGAGGTAAAGTTACTGTATAGCCAGTTTGGGTTATTAGACTATCCCATATGGATGTATTGGTCTAGATTAATAGGGGCCTGTTGGCAAAACAAGCAGAAAAGGAATATAGTGGCTCTATATAAACAACCTCCCCACAACACTTAGTGCCAATTCCAAAACAATGGCCTATGTCCAGGCTCTAGCCCAAAGTTACGCAGCTGTTCTGCAAGGCTAGGAGCCTAGAGATATAGGGATGCTAAGCAGTTAAAAGGACTCTGTAGAGAGTGGACTGGGGAGTTGTGAGTGTACTACTATTTCTGGAGAGAGAGAGACTGACATGGAAGACAGAGACACAGGTCCTGTGGGAGAGCCTGAAGCAGTTGGGGCCTCCCCAGCTTCCAGGGAGTGGAAAGCTGCAGGGAAAGACAGGCAAGCATATAGGCTATGTATTGTTTTCAGATCTGTCTCCTTGGAAATGATTTGGTTCTAAATAAAATAATACTTTGCTTAAAGACGGTTGTTTGGTCACCGTATTAATTACTTGTCATTGCTCCCCGAGGGAAAAGAACTGCTAATGCTGATGTATGTTGGGCATGCTGAGGTGATCATGTGTACAAATGGGAACTGCAGCCCAGGACCAGACCGACTGGGAGAATCATGTGATTTCCTTTCCCTCCACCCTGAGAGAGGTAATGACTTGAGGCCTGAGACCTGGGTGAGTTTGTAATCAAAGACACCAGGAAGGGCCAGAGGTGCACTTAGATCAACAAGTCATAAGTGCAGTTAGTCATAAGTTGACTGTCACAGTTATCAACAAAGGACTAAAAATGCATTAAACAGGAAAGAAATTCCTGGTTTTGGAGCATCAGAAATGATGATGGTTGGATGAAGTGATCAGACAACGTAGGTACCTATCCCCTTCTAGATGTTTTAGACAGAAAACCACAGGTGTATCTGGAAGGTTCTGGAGGCCAGTAGAATGGGGGATCTCATCTAAGGGACCATCTCTGCCAATTCTCTGATATGTCCGGCACACAAACCAGTAGATGAGAAAGCCAGCTCTTTGCCATCAGATTGGTTGAATGCTAAGCATCTTCTAGGATTTAAGGTTGCTACTCCTCCTACTCTCTTCCTCCTGGGTCACTATCACCATAAGGCCCTTCTTGTCCATCTGTTTGGCCTCCATCTGATTCCAAGCTTGGTTTCAAGAAGCTGAATTATTTCCATAGGCAAATTCAGCACAATCTTTTAAGCACCTTTGCCTCAGCATACAGGAGAAACTGTAAAAGAAGACCAGAGCATGTCATCTGGGTGATGTTTCAGACCAGAGAAGTGAGCAAGAGTTCACGCTGATCATGACTGTCCAGTCTGTGCTTGCAGCACATGAATGAAGCTAGTGTGAAGGAAGCAAAAGTTTTCCCTTTTCCTCCTTTTTTGTGAATCTTGATTATGTTGGGAACAGTTTGTTACTGTTCCTAAACAGCAACAGTCTTGACAATATTAACTGTTGAGCCAAAATCTAATAGTGCACCGACACATTTCCCTCCAGAAAGGCTTTTGGTACAAGCAAGAGGCTTTTGAACCAAAAATTTCCCCTTTGAAGGATTTACTGAATATAAAAAAAGCAAGCCTCAGTTTTTAATAAGGGTAATGAGGAGCTTAGGGGTAGTGAAAGGGTGGCTAACGGAAAAGAGGATATGGAAGTAGAAATTACCACATCCGAAATGGACATCAAACTCAAACAGTTTAATGGGACCAAACTGGGGGGCCTGGATAATCTCCATTCAAGAATATTAAGGGAACTGGCACATGAAATTGCAAACTCAGTAGCGAGGATTTTTAATGACTCGGTACCTTTTTTAAGCAAGGGGGAAAAAAGTAATCTGGGAAACTAGAGGCCTGTTAGTTTGACCTCAATTGTATGCAAGGTCTTGGAACAAATTTTGAAAGAGAAAGTAGTTAAAGACATAGAGGTAAATGGGATAAAATACACCATGGTTTTACAGAAGGTAGATCATGCCAAACCAACCAGATATTTTTCTTTGAAAAGATAACTTTTTTTTTTAGACAAAGTTAATACAGTAGATCTAATATACCTGGATTTCAGTAAGGCATTTGATACAGTTCCACATGGGGAATTATTAGTTAAATTGGAGAAGATGAGGATTAATATGAGAATTGAAAGATGGATAAGGAACTGGTTAAAGGGGAGACTACAATGGGTCATACTGAAAAGTGAACTGTCAGGCTGGAGGGAGGTTACTAGTGAAGTTCCTCAAGGATCAGTCTTGAAACCAGTCTTATTTAACATTTTCTTTAATGACCTTGCACAAAAAGTAGGAGTATGCTAATAAAACTTTGGAGATGATGCAAAGTTTGGAGTTATTTCCAATACAGAAGAGGACCAGAATATCATACAAGAAGATCTGTACAACCTTAAAAACTGGAGTCATAGAAATGGGATGAAATTTAAGAATGCAATGTGCAAGGTCATGCACTTAGGGACTAACAAGATTTTTTTCTATAATTTGGGATCTTATCAGTTGGCAGTGACAGAGGAAGAGAAAGACCTGGGTTGATCATAGGATGATTAAGAGCTGCCAATGTGATGTGGCTGTGAAAAAGACTAATGCAATCCTAATATGTATCAGGTGAGGTATTTCCAGTAGAGACAAGGAAGTGTCAGTACCATCATATAAGGCACTTGGAGACCTCATCTGGAATACTGTGTGCAATTCTGGTCTCCCACATCTAAGAAAGATTAATTCAAACTGGAACAGGTGCAGAGAAGAGTTACTAGGGTGATCAGAGGAATGGAAAACCTATCTTATGAAAGGAGACTCAAAGAGCTTGGGTTGTTTAGCCTAACCAAAAGGAAACTGAGAGGAGATATGAATGCTCTCTATAAATACATCAGAGGGATAAATACCAGGGATGGGGAGGAGTTATTTACATTAAGCACCAATGTTGACAGAAGAACAAATGGATATAAATAGGCCATCATCAAATTTAGGCTTAAAATTTCATGAAGGTTTCTAACAACTAGAAGAGTAAAGTTCCGGAACAACCTTCCAAGGGGAGCAGTGGGGGGCAAAAAAACAACAAAAAACCCTAACTGGCTTCAAGACTGAGCTTGATAAGTTTATGGAGAGAATGGTATGATAGACTGGCAACAATGGCATGTAGCTGATCTGCGACTGCTAGTAGCAAATATCTCCAACAGTTGGTGATGGAACACTAGATGGGGCTCTGAGTTACTACAGAGAATTCTTGCCCATGTGTCTGACTGGTGGGTCTTGTCGAAATGCTTAGGGTCTAACTGATCATCATATTTGGGTCAGGAAGGAATTTTCCCTTATGTCAGATTTGCAGAGACCCTTGGAGTTATTTGCCTTCCTCTGCAGCATGGGACATAGGTCATTTGCAGGTTTAAACTAGAGTAAATGGTGGATTCTCTGTAACTTGAAGTCTTTAAACAGGGCTGGCCTTACCATGAGGCGAACTGAGGTGGCCGCCTCAGGTGCTAGATTCTGGGGGGGGGGGGGGGAGGGGGGGGGAGGCACTAGGACCCAGAGTGTAGAAAATTGTGTCTGCTGATGGTGCATATGTATTCTCTATGCTCTAGATGCACAGAGATGGTGGAGTGCTGTGCTGGAGGAAGGAGGGCACAAGAGACATAACAGGCAGGCAGGAGAAAAGGTGAGAGGGAATAACAGAAAGCAGCAGGAGCTGCAGGGAGAGAGAGGAAGAGGAGCCTCTTATGTACCTCTCTTGCACCCCCAGGAGCCTGGACTGATTAACACCAGCTTCTCAGGGAGCTTTCGGTGTCCTGCTGCTTCCCTGAACCCACTTGAGGAGAACAGGCAGTCAACTGAAGTAGTAGGAGCCAGTTAGGCCCTTAAGACGCTGATATCTTCCCTCACTCAGGCCCTGCTACCAGCCTGCTTATTTGTCCCCTTCAACTGAGTGTTGAGAGCCACTACAGCTGGCACAGAACAGCAGTCATGAGTGAAAGAAGAAAACATCCCTTTGGGGCAGCGTTCAGAAAAAGCAAGCAAGCAAAGGAAGCTTTTCTATCTAAGCAGGAAGGAGCTCTCCTGAGATACATAGACACAAATGTTCACGATGAGCCTTCCGTCCCCAGTGAGGATGTGAGTGGTGAGGAGATGCCTGATCTTCCAGTTAGTCAGAGTGCAGGTGACCCAGCAGCTACTGCAGCATCCATATCTCCATCTCAAATGGATGTAACCATGCACATTCCTGAAGAAAAGTGTAGATCAGAGAAGAGTGTGGTGGAGGCGCAAGAAACAGCTGCGGCTGAGTTTAGTTCCTTAAGTCTAGATGATCCAGGACTGTGCACCCACTTGAGCAGTAGCCTGAGGGACTTCCTTGTACTGCATGGACCACAACAAGTGAAAAACTTCATGTTCCCCAAAGACAATGAAAATAGAAGTTTCCATCCAACACATTACTGGCGTGAAATCCCCAATGGTGACAAAGTGGAAAGGCCAAGGCTTATGTACTCAAAAACCCAGAATGCAACCAAAACAGTATGCAGCAAACTCTTCCAGTCTAATGTTCCAGCCACATTGGGTTCTACAGGAACTGGAAAAAATCTGGCTAGAAATCTGGCATGCCATGAGAAAGCAGCAAATCACCAAAGAGCATTCTATAGGTGGAAAGAGCTTGAGATGAGACTAAGGTTAAAGGCCAGCATAGATGATCAGCATCAAGAGAAGATTGCATCAGAGTCTCTTTACTGGCAAAATGTTCTGAAAAGGCTCATTGCCATTGTGAGAATGTTTG
This sequence comes from Trachemys scripta elegans, assembly GCF_013100865.1. Lineage (NCBI taxonomy): Eukaryota > Metazoa > Chordata > Testudines > Emydidae > Trachemys > Trachemys scripta. Next base: position 73,629,010 of record NC_048299.1, read on the forward strand.
CTATCCAAAACCTAGCACTGCGTGGCACTTCAGATCAGCTGTATGTGCCAAACAATAGAATCTTCCTTAAAATTGTGGAGCTGATGGCTGAGTTTGATGCTGTACTCCTGGAGCATCTAAGAAGAGTCACCATCCAAGAAATGTACACACACCACTATCTTGGAAAAATGATTCAAAATGAGATCATGCAGTTACTGGCAACAAAAGTCAAACAGAAGATTGTGGCCGATCTGAAGTCAGCAAGATATTACTCAGTTATTCTGGACTGCACACCTGACATCAGCCATATGGAACAAATTACTTTAATCGTGCATTTTGTAACAACAGAACCTAGTGAAAATGTCCCTGCAATGGTGACTGTCAGAGAGCATTTTCTAGAATATATTGACATGGATGATATTACAGGAGCTGGTATGACAAAGGTGCTTCTTAAAAAGCTGGAAGATATGGGAATTGCAATAGCTGACATGAGAGGTCAGGGCTACAATAATGGTGCCAACATGAGAGGAAAGAACAGAGGAGTGCAGACACAGATCCGAGAGTTAAACCCTCAAGCTTTTTTTGTCCCATGCAGTTCTCATTCATTGAACTTGGTAGCCAGTGATGCAGCATCAGCTTCTAGGGAGGCTGCTGAATTTTTTAACGTAATTCAAAGCATCTATGTATTTTTCTCTCATCAACTCAATGATGGCATATTTTGAAGCAACATCTGGGAACATCCTCTCTGACACTGAAACCACTGAGTGCCACACAATGGGAAAGTCGAGTGGAGGCGATAAAGCCTATCAAACACCTAATTGGGAAGATAGAAGACGCCATAGTTGCCATTATGGAGGATAATGCTTTGACAGGAACTGTTCATGGGAGAACAGTGGCAGAGGGAAATGGAATCACCAGAAACATACATAACTTCACATTTCTGTGTGGCTTAGTGTTGTGGCATGACATACTCTTTGAAATAAATATTGTAAGCAAGAGACTCCAAGGTGTTGACCTTGATATATCTGGAGCAATGGAACAGCTGGACAAAGCAAAGTCATACCTACCGGTCAGATGAGGGATTTCAAAACATTCTGAAGAGTGCACAGAAGTTGGCAGAGGAACTTCACACTGAAGCTATTTTCCCACCCATTCAAGAATACAAGTCCCCGAAGAAGATGACATTTGATTACGAGGCACGGGATAATCCCATAAGAGACCTCAAACAACAATTCAAAGTTGAATTCTTTAACCAGGTGCTAGATTGTGCAATACAGTCAGTTGAAGAACGTTTCATGCAGCTCAAGGAACACAGCAGTATATTTGGGATTTGTATGATATTCCAAAACTCCTCACTATACCTGAAGAAGACCTAGACCAGCAATGCAGGGCACTAGAGACAGTGTTGACACATGATGACATGCACAATATTGATGGGAGTGATTTAGGTGATGAACTGAAAGCCCTTTCAAGATACATTTCAGCAGGATCAACTCCAAAGGCAGTTCTGGAATATATGTGCACAAATCAGATGACCACCCTCTTTCCAAATGCTTTTGTTGCTCTGCGCATACTTCTAACACTTCCTGTAACAGTTGGCAGTGGAGAGCGCAGCTTCTCCAAGCTGAAGTTAATAAAAACACATCTGTGCTCCACAATGACACAGGAGAGGCTGGTTGGCCTTGCAACCATCTCAATAGAGCATGAGCTGGCCTAGACTGGGGACCTTCAGGAAGCAGTTCAAATCTTTGCAACCAAGAAGGCTCAGAAAGCACCACTTTGATTATTCAAACAGATAAAAATGACAGTGTTTACTATGCAAGCAAGAAAAGTTAACTTTCAAACGCCTGAACCGCAAATGTAAGTGTTAACTTAAAATGCTTTTTTCAAAAATTTTAAGTGTTAGTTCTCCTTTATTGGGATAGGTAGCAGAGCAGTACCATGAGAGGAGCAGAACAGGAAGAAGGCAGAATTGAGAATTTTCAAAGTTTTGGCCCAAGCGAGGGGACATGGGGGCGTCATTTGAGCTCCCTGCCTCAGGTGCCAAAATGTTGTGGGCTGACCCCATCTTTAAATCATGATTTGAGGACCTCAGCCAGAGATTATGGGTCTAGTACAGGAGTGGGTGGGCAAGATTCTGTGGCCTGTAATGTACAGGAAGTCAGACTAGATGATCATGATGGTCCCGTCTGGTCTTAAAGTCTATGAGTAAGGGAGAACCTTCCCAAAATGTATATCCAAATAGCTTTTCAATCACAAATATTTTCTTTTGTTTTTTTTAAATATTTATTTAAACATGTAACAATAGGGTTTGTACAGCATGATTGTTACAGTAAAAGCAAGCCTAACTTGTGTATTGTGAGCACTCTCACTTTAAGTGAGGGTATTAATCTTTAACAAAGACTTCCTTTCTCTGTGATATTAATTAGCCATTGAAGTGTTAAACAAATTAAAAAACTAAACTAAAAATTAGGAGTTTTGAACACTCCAGCTACAAATGCCTTCCTTCTATTAAGTGTTCAACTTTCTCTCTCCGTGAAATTATGATATCATAATTTCACTAGTTCTCCAGTTATTACAGCATCTTCCAGAGCAAGCAAAACCTAAATTTCTAGTGTTAAAAGCAGGGGGGAAAAAACATTAAAAACTTTCAAGTCTTCTTTATACATTAAAATTAATAAAAAACAGCACAAGCCCAAATTCTTTTCCTCTTCATGTCTCTCTTTATACCTTAACGCCCAATACTTCCTCACCTCATCAGTCCTAGAACTTTTGTTATCAATCACAGCGTGTGAATCTGTTCTTGCTGTCTGCAGCTTTCTTCTAAGGAATCATCTTATTTTCCCTTTCTTTTCAGAAGTGTGTGTCCATGTCATGTTTTTTTTTTCACGCACACAAATCCAACTTTCAGAATATGAAGGACTTTAGTTCCATTTCAGTGTTTATTTGCTAACACAAAGGCTAGTGCCCCCATAATTTAATATTTCTCTGGAAGTAATTGGATAGAAGTCCTTTGGTTCTTTTCTTCCTGTCAGACTCCATTTGTTTAATTTGGCTGTTGTGACCTACAGTGACAGATTCCATGTTGCTTTTTTACAGAGAACAAAACTCTAGAATTCTTTTTATATATTGTTAGAAATTTGTGTATTCTTCCCATTCACTCAGCTTGCACTGATGTGTCAGATTACTGACTCCCCTAAAGAATAAATGCATTTTATTACAGCTGACCCAGAAACCTTTCAGAGGGGGAGATAGTATAGCTCAGAGAACCAGCTGTATTTGCTGTAGCATAAAGAGGTATATGAGAGGGGGTCCAAGGTATGCATTGACAAACAGCCATAGCTATTTCCTATTATCCACGGATGTCAACACTTTTTGCTCTTCAAAATAGCCTAATCTTGGGGCCCAATCTCCTTTTCCCATGAGAATAGCTATAGGGGATAGCTTAGCAGGGGGCGGGAGGGGAGAGGAAATGTCATTAAGCTCCTTCGGCAGGGTTTCCCTTTGGATGGAATGGACAATGGAGTTGTCTCAGGTCTGGATTCCCCCAGATCTAGAAGAAGATACACAGGAGGTCAGGTCAATCTACATCTATATTGAGACCCTCTGCCACCTTGCTGGTTCTACAGCTCCCAGCTCCCTGACAGCACAGCTGCATTAAAACACTATTGCCAAGACTTCCAATGCCCCAGAACACACCTTTTAAAAGGTCTTTCCCAGGACAGAGGGGTGCTACACAAATGTTAATTCAGCCTCAGGTTTCACAGCCTTTTGTAAAAGTGCTATAGAAAATTACAGCCTTTTGAACTCTCCTGTAGACTGAAATATCCCTGCTCTAAAATTCGGTAGGCTGGAGTTATAAATGCTGTGGGACAATAGCACCATTATCCCAGATGTTATCAGGTGAAGTCGTCCTCTAAAGGAGTTCAGTAATGCTGCATGGAAAGCGTGTGAACAAGAAGTGCTGTCCCTGAGGTATATGCAGCCATACAGCTACACAAAAGGGCTTGAAATGGTAGTAACCAAAGGGAAGGGAAGACAGGCTGGTTACTGTAGTGGAGACCAGGATCGTTGTTGGCTGTTGTAATGCTGAGTCAGCAAAGGTCAAACAATCAGCAAGCTGTGCGACTGGAAGCAACCCTTATGGACATATCAACAGGGTATTGAAATGGTAAACAAGGTCATTCCTTGTAGATAGTTATCAAAGCCATGTTAAATAGATTTGAATCTTTAACATATTTGCCTGCATGGTTAGAGAATCAAGAATAGATGCTACGTGTATTTGTCCGTGTTTACCTATTTCTTATTAGAATTTTAACAGTGTAACCAGATTAGCTTGTAGATGTTCATTCCCTTTCATGTCTTAATGGCATTATATTATGCATGTGAATGCTTCAGTTAACCGTAAGATCAAAGATGTAAGATACTGTAGGAACTAATATTTTTTACATTGTCTTCAGTTTATGTATCTATGGTATAATGAAATGGCTTGATAGTTTGAACGGCTGATTGCCTTATGTGAATGAATGCTGCTAGTTATCTGTGTATGCATAGGAAACAGAAGATTAGCTTCAAAGCAACAATATACACTACCTATTCTTCATCTGAAGAATTGCTGTCAAGAGGCTTATTAGCTTGCTAAAAGACTATAAATAAAAAGTGCTGGGCCTGATCCTTTTTAATCTCAGGTCTGTTTAAACTTTGACTGGGAAGATCTAAGCCACAAGGCAGAGGTCTCCATGTTTACTCTGGATTTACCCAGAAATTCTCATGGAAGAATTTGAACAAACTCTGCACCTGAACGCCTACTAGACTACAACCTTTTAAATTGTTTCCAGAAAGACTTTTACAAATCAGCAGCCTCACCCTGTCTGCTATGAAACTGACCTTAGGACCTTATGCACATTTGCATGGATATTGATCTCTTAATCATACATAATTCTCTTTTATTAATAAATCTTAGATGTAGTTAATAAGGATTGGCTGTAAGCCTGTATTTGGGTGATATCTGAAATTTTAATTGACCTGGTGAGCAATGTGTCCAGTCCTTTGTGATTGGTAGAACTTTAAGTACAGTGAATAAGGTTTTCAATAATCCCTCGCTATATTGGATTTGGCTGTCTAGATGGGAGCCAATGGCTGGATTCCCTAAAGGGAACTTTATTTGACTTCTGGTTAACCAGTGTGGCATTACAGAAGCTGTTTTGTTACTGGCTTGGTGAATCTAATTATAGAAGAAATCACCAATCTTGGGGATTATCTGCCCTAATTCGGCATTCTCAGCATGGCCCATCCAGGCACCTGGTCAGAGCGGTATTTAAGAGACATTACAAGATTATTACAAAGCCCAATTTGAGGGTTAATAATATGTCCATTATAATTTGCATCAGGATAAAATGCAGCATTTAGACTGTAGGTCAGGTCAAACAAGGTGGGTCTAAAAATGGCTTAATTCAGTTACCTTTATGTTATGAACATAAAGATTAAGTAATAGAAGCTTTGGGCTTGGGAAATGTGCTAGAATGACAGCTCTGGGCACTGAAATCCCCTATATGTAATTTTAATCACAGTACAAACCTTCTCACAATGCCATGCCAATTTGTCTCCGTCCTAACCTGGAGGGACCACTTCTTGGGGTGAGATGATAGGATAGTATTCTTGTCCATTCAGTCTTTGGCTTTTCTGTTGCCAACAAGGGTATCAAAGTTTATGTTGTAATTTATTTTGTGGACATCTGTCTATTAGGAACTGAGGTGAGAGCACCAATTGGTTTGCCATAGGCTACTAACCAACCATCAGAAAAAATGGCTTTTGATCACTTGCACCAACTAGAATCATATTTGAACCAAAGTGGTGACCAGGAGTTGAAAGACTCAATAGCTTATTATCAATCACCTAAGGAATCCAGTCTCCTAAACAGGCAAATTATCATCATCTTTTAAAAAAAAAAAAAAAAAAAGATAGCTACTATGAAGGCATGCAATCTACTACCTATATGGCACAGAGTAAGTCTACACTGCAATCAGGAGATGTGAGTGCTGCTCGTGTAGACATACCTGATTGGTCTAACTAGATCAAAGCTAGCTCAAGTAACAATAGCAGTGAATCCATGGCAACTGCTCAAGTATGTACTGCTGTATTAATTTAGATGGAATAAATGGGTCAAAGATATTAACATAATGCAGTCACTGCTCAACATTAAACAGGTCCAGGGTTTGGTATATAGAGACCTCTGTCTGCTTAGTATGATGGCAAATGCACCATTAAAAATCTTGTAACCTTTTTATTAAAAATAAAGAAAAGAAAGAAAAACAGTTAAAACATTTTACATGTAAAGTATGAAGTAAGGCTTTCATTTTAACAACATTTTTTGTTCCCTTTTCCTTTAGCTGGAGAGAGTTTTAGAAGGAAAAACCTCCTTATTTGACACCTCTTAAATGGTATCAAAGATGGAAACAACTGTCCTTTTGGGTAAAAGAGAAGAAGATAGTTGAAATGAGCTGGAGCTATTGTTCCTAAAATACAATCCCGTTCCATCTCAGCTGGTGCTTGGGATTCAGCTGGAGCTTGTATGGGTGGTGATGTCAAATGGATTCCTCTCTCTGGCCTGGTCATCCCTTAAAATTAGAAAAAAGAAGGTCTGGATCCAGGAGACAGTGGGGTTGGCAGTCATGATGGTGAAGTTTGCTTCAGTAACCTCCCGCTGTTCTTCCATTTCCACCCTACAGTCTCTTTCTTTGAGGACCCAAAAAGGGAGTAATGGGTGGAATAGCCTAATTATTTGTCCACCAGTTAGACCTAATATCCAATACAAACCAATTTTGGTTAATTAATTTCCTGTTCCACACCTTCTGTTTTTACCAAGCATGGTTTTAACACAGTCCTTGAGTTATATCGGTAGGTCTTTTTGTTTAGTCTAATGCAGTCTGTCTCCCTTTCATACCTTTTCCCATCAACACTTGTAGGTTATTGTGACATTTTATGAAATTCCACATACTTCTTACAGTTCAACTCACAATTAGAGTAAATTTGTAGGCCCAAATATTATGACAGTAGCCAGAGCCCTGGGCGGATGGAGGCATAGCCCGTCCATCTGCCCAGGCTGCCATGGGTTAACAGATTCCAAATGGAGAGGATAAGATTGTGTATCATGTATTTCCCGGGGAAGTTGAACAGACTCATTGGGGTTGCCTGGCACTTAGGGATTTTCTTACCAAACTCCACTTTTTATCTATTGCAAGATGTATGCTATGGTCCAGGTTCATGGTCAAACACACTGGTGGATCATGGCTACTAGTGTGGACTGAGTGCTCCAAAATAAATGTTTACTATTTTGTATTTCTATTAGCACTGTTGAGCTAACATGGTGAGCAAAGCAAGCTGGATTCTACTCTGATTCACCATTCTTTAACTGAGTTCTTAATCAAGTTTCACTTGCAAAGCCAAATTCTGCCCTCGATCATATCACTGTAGCCCATTTGAAGACAATGGGATTGCATTAGTGCAAGAGAGAGAATTTGCCTTGCAGCATCTTTATTATTGGTGATGATGCACAAACTGGGAAGGGAGAGGAGTTTGAATGTCAGATTCCAGGTTGAGTTTGCATGACTGGCAGTAAGAAAAAAGATCCTTTTACATGTAGATTGAGCACATTTGCTTGGGAAGCCATTGAGAGTAAACAAACATGATGTTGTTTGCACACTTTTCTAAGCAGAACGGCACTTTAAAGGGTTATGGATGTCTGGATAATGTTGATCTTGCATATGAGTAATACAGAAATGTATGCTTCTTAGGAGATTACAAAACAGCCATTGTAAAATTTCTACAAATGCCTAATTATGCAATGAAGTAGGCCATTGAGGAAGATGTATTTCTGATGTTTTTCCTACACATGCACATGAGAATGCACATACAATACAGCGAGGGTACACACACACACACACACACACACACACACACACACACACACACACACAAACATGGTGCACACATAAGGCGAGTGCATGCACACAGACAGAGCATTTAGATTGAAGGCACATTAAACAGTCTGGCTTCAAGGCTCATGAACAGGTTAATCTGACATTGTAATTACATGTGCTTGAAAGATTACTTAGTAATTATACTTGAAGCACCAAGTATTTCTATGATGAATTACCATGTAACTTACAGTTTTAGTTGAGAAAGAGATAGGGGGAAGGTTAACAGGGGTCTAGTTTAGAAGACAAAAAGCACCAGATAATTATTCTGTGATTATACGGTAGCTGCCCTATACTTACAACATACAGTTGCCATGAATTTGCAGACTTGTTGCAATGTGGTTATTTATGCACTCTAAAATACAGTTGTACCAAATTATTTCCACATCATGGCTTGGAATTTCCTGCTCATCTGAATTAGTTGTTTTCCATATTTGGTTATGCATGCACCGGGGGTGGGGGGGAGGGGAGTGTTCCAACAAGTGTCCAGAGTTTGAGCTAGTGAACACCCGTAGGTCCCCAGTGAAGTCAACAGATGTCCATCACCTGTGAAAATCCACTCACTCTTGTTTAGGTGCCTTAATATTTGTATGCTTAACCTTAGGTACCCAAGTTTAAAATGGTGGCCTTAGATTTCAGTTAAATAGCTATATCAAACTATTTTGAAATAAATACCCATTTTCAGAAATAAAAGCAGTCAATTCCTGAAAAATGCAAATAAAATGTAATGTAAAAGGCCATTGTTTGCCTGTAACAGGTAAATTATCTTTAATTCAATTAAAGAGAATTTGGGGGCGGGGGTTGGGGGTAGACGTTGAGAAGTATATTTGTACATGTCAACAGCTTTGCAGCATACTTTAAAAAGAAATTTACTTTAATCATTACAGAGCTAAATTCTGCACTTGGCTTCATCCTGCTGCACCGCTGAAGTCTAGGATGTTGCAAGGGAGTGATTGAGGGCAGAATTTTGTCCCCAGAGACTTCTTGTAACCTCGTGGACTGGTTGACAAGGATCAACTGTACTATCAGTTTAATATTTGATATGTGCTCTATTAGAAGACTGTATCCTGCCCTTGTGTGGTTAACTCAATGATTTAGTAGGTCTTTACCATCTCTATCTTTTCTATACACTAATATCCAAGTGAGCACAGAAATCAAGCTAATATAGAAAGAGCATGCTTACACACAGGCTGGGATTTTCAAAGATGCCTAATAGAGTTAGGCACACAATTCCCATTGAAATACAATGGCAGATGGGTTCCTATCTCACTTAGGTATATTTGAAAATAGCAGCCATATTTAATGTCTTGCACATAAGAATCCTGCAAGTAAACACTGAGAAACTGTGCAACTAAAAAAGCATATTAATAATTAAAAATAGTACAAATCCACAATAGTGTGACTGCACACACAAACATGTAGCCAAGTGACACACTGTACCTCAGAATAGCACCCTGTAACCCTACAGTCATTTTATATATGATTGTGGTATTTCATACAAAGCAAGCCATGTAAGATATCATATGAAAAGGGCATGATCTGCTGAAGCACGTTGTTCTGTCCAAATATGTATATCATTAGTGTGTATAAAGTTATGAGATTTTGTGATATGGTTGTTACTGAAATATACTGTAAGTTTGCTTTTGACATGCAAAGGCCCTCACCTAAGAGAGTGCTCCATGACCATTAATCAGCAGGGCAGTTATAATCAAGGGATTTATAATTCAATAACAGTTGCCCAAGTCCACACAATAGGGGTTTACTTGATCACTGTGACTCAGCAAAGCTCAAAGGTTCATGTCTAGGCAACCGTCTCCCAGGCACATGGATTGTGGGTATAAAATAAGGAACAGTTGCAGCATGTCTTTGCCTTTCTCCTCCCCCACCAACGTTGGAACGAACTGGAACACCAAGAAGACGAAGGTCATCTGAGGAGACTGGTCCAGGCTTAAGGGGAAGCCTGTGTATTAAGAACTGTAACATCTGTTGGGGTGAGAAAATTGCTGATCTAAATACCGCCTAGTGTAATAAAATTTAAGATTTAGATTGTACCTTTTTTCTTTTCTTTTCTTTGGAAACTTTCTCTGATCTTTTAGGCTTATCACTTATAATCACTTAAAATCTATCTATCTTTCTGTAGTTAATAAATTTGTTTTATACTTTACCTAAAACTGTGTGTTTTGCTTGAAGTGCTTGGGAAACCTCAGCTCAGGTACAAAAGCTGATGTATGTCCTCTCCACATTGATGGAAGGGCAGACTGAGTAATAAACTTGTACTGGTCAGGCTTCTGACCAGGGCAAGATGGCACAGCCCTGGGGTGTAAGGCTGGGGATATGGGGAGAATTGGCTGGAGCCTCTCTATTGTTAGTTCATGAGTGGCTGGGAGCAGCATTCATGTAACTCAGTTGAGTGTGTCCCTGCCTGGGGATGTTTGTGTAAGTGCAGGACCTGCCAGAGGTTTGCAGCTTGTCACAGCATCATAGTGTGTGAGGGAGCCCAGGTTGGTGGGACAGAGGGCTCAGCGGTAACCCAGTTCTAGGTTGCACCCCGGAGACCCCGTCACACTGAGTAACAGTGTCAGGCAAGCACATTACATGATAACTAAAGTCTATGATATAAAATGTCTTCTTCCTCAGAGAATGCATGCCCATAATGTACAAGCAAAACAGCTTGGGGATTGAGGATTTGATCCAATGCCCCCTGAAGCCAATGAGAGTCAGTCCATTGAACTGCAATGGACTCAGGACTAGGCACTAAAAGAAGGATCCTACACCATTTATATCAAGAGAATCTTTACCACGGACTTCAATGGGTGCAGGATTGGGAAATAACTTAAAAAATAATTTAGCCCATGTCGCAGGCTGGCCTAATGATGGGGTATACACTCCAGGCAGGAAGCCTGAGTCTAACTCCGGCTCTCTGCTGTGGCTCCCTGTGCTGGCAGAAACAATGCACTATGCCCCTGGTGTGAGGACGGATGGAGGACTGTCTAGCTTTGCTCGACAGCAAGCCTACCAGACCATTAAGGAATGATACTGGCAGGCTCCAAAAGGTGCCATCTCCAGTCCTGCTCACTATGTTGGCCTTCGTGTTTATGAGGTTGTGTGTGGGGGTGGGTTGTGTTGAAGTCAGAATCTAGATGACTGCCTTCTCAGTACTCAGACAAGGAGGGGAAGGATAGCCTCATTCATAGAAAATAAAATATGGGGCCAGTCTGATCCCTGGTGTAACTCCAAGGATTTCAGCAGAGTTACACCAGGGATGACTTTCATCCTTAATGCTTAAATGGGGGCGGGGAGGCTGAGTGAAATCTCTGCAGCACTTAACTTTCCAAGTAAACATCTAATTAGAAAAACATTTGATTTTCAATAATAAATGAGCAAAAGATCAGGAGACAAAAGTCTAACTGGCAATGTACATCTATAGCAAAGACTTTATTATGAGGGCATTTTTTGGCCTGCCCTCCTATTTAAGACCTTGGTTTAAGTGGAAAAGCCTTGTATGCCACTATTAAGGGCAGGGCACGACTTCCTTCACAGTAGCGCTAACAATTTGGAGGCACGCATCGGCATAGCTACCCTCATCAATTCTGCATCTTCCTGAAAATGTACTTTTAAGCACCTTAATTGCATTTCAGAGATAACCCTACAGGCAAAGTGACAGGAAGAGAAACCATATAGAGCAGTTTGGCGGTCAGGCTCTTTGTTTTAAATCAATCAAACATCTGCGGCTAATGCAGCTTTGGGCTGCTCCTCAGGAAGCATTAGCCCTATTAGTCTGGGCTGGCAGGAACACAAAATAATATATTTATGGACAGAGCACATGTGCATTATTCCGGAGAGCAAATAAGAAGGAGGAGAAGCAACTGTGGTCAGCACTTCTACTTTATTGGGAGGTCAGCTCCAATGTTCAAAGAGCAGGTACAAAAGGATCATCATGATTACCCTTGTCTGCAACCTGATGCATCACCTTCCTGGAAGATACTCCTTTCCCTACCCTGTTATCCCTAACCTGCGCTACGTTAAAGAGAGAAAGGTAGCCACAAAAACACCATGTTTTTTATTTACTTAAGTAAAATGAAGTTGAAGTGGCTACAGCCTGACACTTTGTCACTCATCACTGTTACCATTGTGAATGTGAGCTCAGAATAAACATAGCAAGGTGTGTCCCTGTGTTTGGGGGAAGAGTAGGGGCAAGAAATTCTGCAGTTGCTGTCTGATGCAAGCACAGCAATGTTGATTTAGAATGGTAAATATTGCACAGTAATTGTTCTAATTTGCTGAAAGAATGAACCAAGGAACATCTGATTAGAAATGGTGGAGTGCTAATGTACTGAAGTAAATGCTTCCCTTTCACTACTGAGAATCCAAAAGAACAAGATGAGCTGCTCTTCAAACAATATTTCATTTTTAATTTGGAAAGCCTTCAGGTTGTCAATCCCATTTTCCTCACCACTTGGCTTTATACCGGTGCTAAGAGGCATATTGCAGGTTCAAAGAGGAATTAAGAAATGGATCATGAAGTTGGTTAATTTGCACATGCACAATATGAACAAACAAGGTACACAAAGATAGACTGCAGCTTGCCAGCATATAATTAATACATCCAAATTCAGGGCAACAGGTTCTGGTTACAAGGAACTGGAGGGGCAGATGGTGGCGGGGAAAAGGAGCAGGGGGAAATCTTTCTCAACCTGCCATGACTCAAACATGGGACAAAAAAATATATTAATTCAAGAAACTGAAAAAGCTGTGGCATTCCTCCCGGTATGGTAAAAACTCTTTCTGTAATGTGAGTTTTATTATTCATTATTTTTAATTCCAAAACAAAAACTATAGGACGATGGAGGTAAGGTTGAGAGTACATATCAGTAATTTAGGGTAAAATACGTCATGGGGATGTTGTTATCCTAAAACCAACCATTATAAACCAAGGAAATGTAGAATGAAGGTTAAACATAAAAAAAATCAAAATGGGTTAAAGAATGAAAATCTACAGTTAGAGCACTCAAACAATCTTAACACTGCCCTGTAGTGACAGCTGCAACAACCATATGATTAAGGCATTATGATTAATCTTGTGGTCCCAGATTAGATTAGTCTGTTTTTTAAAAAACAAATTAGATTATTTTCCTTTACCCACTTACCACGGTGTCACTACAAGGAAGAGTTAAGGCTGCTTAGGTGTGCTAGCTGTAGAATTCCATACAATTTTAAAGTTTAACCTTAACTCTGGATTTAAAATGCTTGGTTTTGAGATAATTGCAACATCTGAGTAATTACTGGCATCTGCTCTCCATCTTAATTTTTTTGTTTGAAAAGTATTTTGGTTTTTTTCCCTCCCATTAAAAAAAACCCACAGTAAACAAGAAACTCAAAGAGACTGCTATCATCTGATGTTTCTAATGATTTAAAGATAGGAATTATACACTGAAAATAATCACTTATTAAATATTAACTTTCATGGCCATATTCATCTGTATATTCTGACTGCTGTATGCCACTTTGGAGCAGTATGAAGCAGCCAGAGCATGCTGGCCATTTAAGCTGCATTTATAGAGCAAAGCAGCTGACGTATACACCCCAACTTCCCCCTGCCTCTAATCCTGCAAATTCCCTCTGCCTCTTGTGCCTCCCTACATCCCCTGGCACAAACACCTCCTTAATCCCCATCTCTCCTGCATCGCACATTCCACTGTGCCCGTGTGCACACACATACACCAGTTCCCCCCGCCTCTTTCTTGCACCCCACAGTCCTCTGCACACAACCATCAGGTTTGCCCTCCCTCCACATACACATTCTTATTTCCCTCCTCCTATCCTCTCTGTTGAGTTGAACTGGTACAACCGGTAGCTCTTGAAAAGACATTTTTATGATTAATGGTCATTTTTTGCCATTGTTTTCCATAATTGAAAATCTGTGTCAGCAGAAGCTGGTGCATAAAAATCTCCTTCAGAGAAACTCACAAAGAATTGTACTTTTTCAAAATGGCTGCCAGCTCCCATTGTTCTCAATCGTATTGAGGCTATAGTTGCCCCCGGTTACTGTGCTCTCTCTCAATGGCCACCACCTCCCTTTTTATTTTTTCCAGAAAGAGTGGGAGATTGGTGCCCTTCTCAAAATGGTCACCTAGCTGAGGGCAAATTATTTCCTCAGTCCTATTGACAATAATGGGAAATGGCATTTGTTTTGAAACAGGGCAGTTTCATGGGGAATTTCTCTGTAGTACATCCTTATTTGTCAGCCCCTGTGGAAGAAGACACTTTCAGTTATGATGATTAAGTGGGGGAAAATGACCTATAATCCTAAAAAAAAAAAAGACTTCAAATGTAGCCTAATCACAAGATTTCAGTGCGTTTAAACCATAAGGGAAACTTGAAGTATCTGCATTGTTCCTTTATTAAAATAGTTTGGGAGAAAGAAATGTCTGACAATAGTTGCCAAATTTATTAAAGGACCCATTTTTAAATGCATTTTACTTCATAGTCATTAACCAATTTATTTGTAAATTCTCAGAAAATTCATTCTGTACTCAAAGAGTAAGTGCTATTATTTAGAGAAGAATACATTGTATACGTAACTGCTTGAACATCTGCCACACTTCCATCAGGTAAATAATTTTGAACAATAAAAACGAAGGGGACATCACATCGGTGTAGAACCAAGGTGACTTTAGGACCAAAATGAGGGACATTCAGGACAGTGGGACAGACAAGCAAGGGAGATTGTTCACCACAGCGCATTCTAAATCTGTTTAACGGCCGCTTGGGATGGCAGGAAGATGAAGCAAAGAATGTGGGGTGGGAGGTGGGGATGGGGCACAGAGCTAAAAGGGATTCTATTTTTAAACATCATGCACATAATAGACTGAATTCTCACAGCTTTCAGCAAAGAATATTACTTATGAGTAACATTAGATGGCTCCTTATATGGTAATCATCATGTATAAAAATGGGGAAAAAAACACTCTTACTTTTTGACCTGTGCTCTGTGGAACTATTTTCTTGGCCTCTCATTAGCTGTGAAAAATGGTCTAGAAACATGGACATCAATCCCTTCTGGATCTCAAAGAACTTGTGTGACCCAGGGAGGGAGATGCTGTGAAAGTGGAATTATAAAGTTCAACAGAACTGAGAGACATATTTCAATAGCGTTCTATTGTGAACATACCTTTCAATCACTTGAGGCCAAGCTATGGGACACAAAATGTGACCAATGTCCAAAATGAAGGACATAAGAAAAATAATTGTGCAAGCAAATTAAAATGATATGGAATTAGTTCTTTACTTTAAATATCATTGTCTTTAGCCACAGTGTCATGATTCCACATTCACAAGGCACTTGATTTACAATAAAAATAAGTGAGATGCCAGAAAATGTGTGTGGAATGCAGATAAATTTGAGACTATTGAAGAATTTCCCATGTAGGATCTGATTCAAATCCCATTGGGTGTCTTTCCTTTGATTCAATAGGTTTGGATCAGGCCCATTATGATCATGGGCTGGAAGTGTGATCATGGGCTGATGGGGAAGCCTGGGCTGGCTCCCCCCACCCCCCAAATATGGAGAATGCACTAGAACAGGACAAGAGAAAAGGACTGAGGACCTTATCCAAAGCTCACTGAAGCTGATGGAAGTTTTTCAGCGGTCTTTGGATCAGGCTTTTATGATACCAGCATGATTTCCTCCTCCTCCCCCCTCTTACCTAGGGTGTCCAAGTGTCCAGTTTTTGACCAAAAAGTCTGGTTGAAATAGGAACCTAGCAGTGTCCGGTCAGATCTAGTGACTGGACACTTGAAGTCTGTGTACTGCAGGCGCAGGAGGCAGGGAGACACTGAGTCATCACCCACATCAGCTCCTACTCAGCTGGGGCTGTCTCCTACCTGCATCGGGCAGCTCCCAGCCCCAGCTCTGCAGATGAGTCCCTCCCAATCTATGCGGGGGGGGGGAGGGGGGAGAGGAAGAGGAGAAGGGAAGAGCAGCAAGTGATGGGGGGGAACGGGGAAAGAAGGGCAAATGGGGTGGGGCCTTGGGGGAAAAGGCAGGGCAAGGGTGTGGCCTGGGAAAGGGGTAGGGCCTCAGGGGATAGGGGCAGGGCAGGGAAGGTTCTGGCACTCCTGCTGGAGTGTCCGGTTTTTATATATTACGAAATTGGCAACCCTACTCTTACCCTCAATACCTTTAATTTTTCTCTACACTTCTAATGAGATAAGGCCAGCTCTGTGTGCAGCAGAGACACACCTACGTACATACAGAATGCAGACTTTCTGTCCCATATAAGAAGGGATAATTGGAGGTCTGGAAGGAGGAAGGTGGTTAGGAGAAGCCACAGTTCCATTATTTTGGAAACGTGATGAAACAAAATGAAGATGGAACTTTAAGTGGAAACAAAAGCCCCTTGTAACTATGGAGCCAAAGCGGAGTCAGCTTAATGAGGTAGGGATCTTTGTTTGCAAGTTTCAAGTTCACTTCACTACAGAGAAGCAGCCTGTATAACTTGCAGCCTGCCTGGGGCAGAATACAAATGATAATAAACAGGCCACATGTCTCACAGCCTCCTACAGCGGTCAAACTATAGGAAAAAGAACTAACCCTTGCTGCTCTGGCAATCATTATGCTGGGTAATGACAGGGCATTTCATGAATGGGCAAGATTAATCCTATTCAAAAACTGAGCCGGGTTTGCTATTAGTGAGTATAACCCACTTTTCTTCTCGTTCCATAGATGTTGTTGCACTAAAGCATACAGTAGAATAGATGTGGCCAGTAATCCAGCAAGGCTTTCTCTGCATAACCTCCACCCCCACAACTCCAGGCAGCTATTGCAAGGGTGAGTGATCTCTCCTTACTGCAGTGTTTCCAACCTTGTCTGTGTAGCATTTACAGACTAGCAGGATGGAGCTCCATTAATGTGACCTTTCTTTTCAGGATTTGTTTATATTACCATCAGGTTTAAATTCACAAAGCCTGCTGGAGGTTTTAGCTTGATCCTTCACTGCCCCTGTTGAATCAGCTACACAGAGTGCTGTAGAGCACTGAATGCTGTAGAAGCTATGTTTGTGGAATAGTGTGACACATACCAGATCATCTCTCAGGTATAACTAGGACTTCTCAGACTGTACTAGCTACACACCATGGGTGGGATTTTCAAATAAGTCTCTGGGAGTTAGGCACCCAATTCCCAATAAATGTCAATGGAATTGGGTGCCATGTTCCCTTATGTTCTTTTGCTAATCCTGACCCATGGCTCCATCCTGATTCCATCCCTATTTCCCCCCAACCTTGAGCATAATATTTTGAAACAGGTGAAGTTCTGAAACTGGGAAAGCTTTAAGGGGTGTGTGAGGGAATTTCTAGAAGCAAAAAGATTGAAAATAAAATGATATTGTGGTGACCGGTTTTTATGACAGACGCACATACAGACCTGCAACAGAAAGGGGTGGGCAGAGATTCTGACAAATTGAATTTTGTTACTGTGAACCCCAAATTTGGCTCATTATCCCTGGTTTGCATTTACCAGTCAGTCAACTTTCCTATTCATTAGAATGTCCTTATGCTGATTTATAAAGCACTTTGCAAACAGTCACCATATAACCTTGCACAACCTAGCACTCCTTATTCTCCTGGTCACCTGATAAGGTCAACTGATACAGTTGCATTTTCACCCCTAAAATATGTCACTTTGGGTGGTCACTCGTTGAGCTTTGTGAAACTCATTGTCTATCCACTGAATGAATGTCCCTAACCTTCCCCTTTTTAAAGTATAAAAATTAAGTCACATTTATTTTCTATGGCTTTCAACAGATTTTCACTAATTATTAACTGTGCGGAATGGATTACCATTGAATGTGAATGTTATTGTAAAGCATGTTGGCATGATAAGGTACTCTAAACATTCCAGCCGTGTTCGTTTGTTTCTTGGAGTTCTTATAAGATAAGAAAGACAATAAACAATGGGAAGCCAATAATCCTCCTCTTTTTTTCCCCTGACCATTAATTTGATTCATAGCACTTTGTTTGCCGCGCATGAGTAATGAGTTATTTCATCTTCATCCTAGATCTGTGCAGGAGTAGTAGATACATATCATCCAATGTATATGAGATATAAATTTAACCCTTTGCCACTGCAGCACTGCTTCTGTGGAATATGTTATTATAATCAGTGCATCATACACTGGTTTAATACAGTGATAAAGAGTTAAAGTAATTTTCAATAATATACCTTTGATTATTTCCCTGCCAGAAATGCAGTGATACATACGTTCTCATCATCTAAACCAGTGGTACCCAAACTTTTCCTCTCGTGCCCCCCCCTTACCAGTAATGGAATGTGTCCACACTCCCCTCATGGGGAGGGGGGAGCATATCTGCCTCACCGCGGAGCCAAACGCTGCCCCGCCGGATCGCGCAGCCCCGGTCCCCAGAGCACTGCACGCACGGCAGCATCGCTCCAGGGGAGGTGAGAAGGCGGGGGACGGGCCGGTGGCTTGCTGCGTTTGGCCAGGCGCTCCGGCCTGGGAGCGCGGACCCCGTGGCTTGCCACGCCGGGGAGTGGAGCCATTTGCCCACCCCTGCATTAGGGTGTGCCTGGGCACATCCCGTGCACACGCCTATGTAGGTTACTAAAACCTGTGAAAGCCTTTCCCAGCTGATGGGAAAAGTTCTATTTCCAGCTGAAGTAACACCCCCTCCTCCACATCTTCAATCCACCACCTTACTCATGCACTCCTGAGTCACCAAAGACTGAGAATATGTGGGGTGAATAATAATGGCAGTAAAACAGTGACAGTCTTGAGATTCTCCATACTCCTGCAGTGCTTTTACTGATTCACAGGACAACGCTCAGCTGAGCCTGGGATGACAGAGGAATAGATGGCAAAGGATGGGGGGGGGAAACTGCATCCCCATCAATTATCTATTTTATGCACCATTTTCTCCTTCTGCCTGTTCGCAAAGAAGACTATTTGACCCATGGTATTAAATGGGAAAGGACAGCTAATTTTAATTGGCTGAAACTTCCTTAAAAGCCCAGAGTCTCACTACGCAGTGTAAAATGCTCTAACTATATAAAAACAATAAAGACAGGAAATTATATTGGCAGTTTTTCTTGTCTTTAATTGGACAGTTTTTAGGCTGCCAAGCAACAAAATCAAAGTGGAATCCAGTTATGAGAAGATTTTAGGTGAAATGGAAAATTATCCAAACCTCTCTCTTTTCCTTCCACTGCTCATAGCACCATGAGCTGATAAGCAGCTATCTATAATAGCCCCAACTTCTTTCTACTAGGAAGAAAGTCTAGAAATTTTAATTTGGTAAAAGAATTCACAGAAAAAGAAGTCAGATTCTCTCAAAATTTAGGCTAGGAAAACACAGAACGATGCTTACAGGAAATGAGCTAGCGGCCTCATTTCAATTCCTACTATATCAGTGTTCATGTCACAAGCCACCAAGGGGGGTGTATGTAGGTATGTATCTTGTTATGATTTTGTTTTCTACATAAAGCATCTTTAAATTTCTAGGAGTCTGCTATCTACTGGAGGCAGCCGCCATTTTGTTTCCATTTGAAATGCAGGTTTTTTCCGGAGGAGAGGCACCGTATTCTCATTGATATTTACTTTTGTTCATTCTTGTTTTTTCTCTTCATCTACAATAAATCATTAATAGAGCTTGTTGGAAATTTTCTTATAGAAAAATGCCAATTCGTTGAACCCCACATTCTGTGAGAAAGAAGTCAGTTTGGATGATTTAGTTGGTGTGGGTCCTGCTTTGAGCAGGGAGTTGGACTAGATGACCTCCTGACGTCTCTTCCAACCCTAATCTTCTATGGTTCCAGGGGCGGCTCCAGGCACCAGCACAGCAAGCGTGTGCCTGGGGCGGCAAGCCGCGGGGGGTGGGTGGCGTGCCGGTATCCGTGAGGGCGGCAGTCAGGCAGCCTTCGGCGGCAATTCGGTGACAGGTACGCCGAAGGCGCGGGACCAGCAGATCACCCGCAGAAACGCCGCCGAATCCGCGTGACCAGTGGACCACCCGCAGGCGTGCCACCGAAGGCCGCCTGACTGCCATTCTTGTATGGTTCTATGATGAAACTTTAGATGGAAGCCCAGCAGGTTTCCAGGCAGCACACCCACTCACTTCCCTGGCTCTGCTACAGTTCACCCTGGCTCCTTGGCAGCATCAGCTGTGCTGCCAAGCAGCCAGGGCTATCAGACCTTCAAGGCTCCACAGGTTGCCTGTCTCAATGGCAGGCTGCCAGAACTCCTCCGGCTGGTGGTTTTCTAGAGAAGTGGGCAGTCCAGGGAACAAGCCAAAACAAATCCCTTTCTATTCTCCTAAAACATAACTTTTTCAGTCTTTCCCTTTTGTGAAAAATTTCAATTTTTTAAAAACTTTTGTCCAGATGGGGGGGATGAAAATTTCTTTCAAAAATTTGGAATTTTTCACTGGAGGGAAAAACTGGTTTCCAGTCATCTCTAATCATTGGGCTGAAAGCAGGAGCATACGGTTGTTCTGCATGTATAGAAAAAACATAACACCGACATAATTGCCATCTTTGTTGAAAGATGGAGTAGACATGGAAGCTGAATCACCCTCTTATTCCAAAATAGGTGGTCTGTCCAGAGCAGGGTTAAGCCATAACAGTGAGGAAGCCTACCCTACTACTGTCCATATCATACCTGTCCTGTCAATACTTGGAGAACTTCGGTCTCCTGGACTGGTGATCCACAAAGTCCCAAGACCTCCTCATCAATCTCCTCCTGGCACGGGCCAAGGTGCTCATCCATCAGTCCAGGAGGAGGAAGCTGTATAAAGGGGGGGAAGGGGATGTTCTCTGGGTTGATGGGGCCTTTTCCCATTCCCTGGTACGTTCATGCATCTGGGCAAAGTTCCTCCGGGTGTTGTCCGCTGATGCCTTGAACTCCTTCTTGGAGCAGTGGACGTAGTCAAGGATTTTGTGTTTAGTGTCCCCTTCTAGTTTCTTTGTTTTGACCAGTGACCTGCACCCCCACAACTTTATGATCATTATCTCCTCCCTCCGCCCAGTATTTAGTTGATGTGGGGATTTTGGTGCCTTCCCACACCTGAAGGGATGTGTGCTTTGGAAAGCTCTGACAATCTCAGGATTTAAATAGGCTGACAACTTCATGAGCACTAAATTCAGTTAATAAAAACTGTAAAAGAAACAGATGAACTATAGGCTCCATTGCCTTGACATATCATTGAAATGACACAAAGTCCATTATTACTGGGCAGGCTATTTGTTATTCTCTGGTTTTATTTTGCTTTTCTGGGTATTTTTTGGCAGATATTTTTTTCTCTGTAGTTGTCTCTCTCAATAGATGTGGATATAAAAAGAAATACATCTGGGTGGTACTTAACATTTAAATATGGATTATACTAACGGCAGAAGAACCTTGCCAAGTTGCATGTAGCTGAACTACAAACACAACAGTGGAGTTTGCAGAATCATGAGATTGCCCTGCTGTGACCCAGGCAGCACCTGTGTGGGTGTCATCATTCTCCCTCCTGGCCTCTCCCTGGCATTCAGCAATATCCTGAAACGGTGCTACGATATATATAATTTGTGCTGCTGGTAACATTGCATCCTCATCTGCAGTACTTGCTAGCCCACAAACCTCACCAGTTCACACTAGGCTTGTCCAGTGCAGATCAGTGAGATTCTACTGTGAATTTGTTTGACAAAATATCCCTGGGTAATGTGTGTCTGTTGAGGGGTGGGGGAGAAGGTTTATTTGCTGGGCTTTGGGCGGGGGGGGGGAGGTGGAGGGGGCATACTCACCAATCACAGCATTCTACAATGGCTCCTCCACCAGGAGTTCGGATTAAGGCTTAGAGCATAATATGGTGCAGAAAGCTGTTATGAGCAGGAGCAGAGGCTACCAGGGGAGTTATACCCTCGGCATAGTCTTCTGCAGCTCCTCCTTTACTCTCGGACCTCGGCATGCAGGGTAAAAACAGGCTGGGTGTGGGTGAAGAGTAGGTTTGCCAGGGAAACATGGGTTTTAGTGTGATCCATATCATACTAATAAGGCAATTAGCGATGTGTCTTTGGTCTCACTCCTGCTCTTGCGCACACAGGAACACTCTCATTGATGCAGGATCAGCTTCCCCTCTGCTTCCTGTATGACTCATTGCCTTTTACTTGTGCTTCTACACACAAGTCAGTGAAAATGAGAATCTGGGCCACAACGACGACTTTACTCCACTCTGATATCATAAAGGGGCCTTAAAGAGGGAATAAGTGATATTTACTCCCACGCTAAGCTCTCTTTATACAGCCAGAGGGTGCAAAGTGGCCTGAGTGTAATTGGGAATCCTGCACCTGCGTGGTATAGGGCTGGTCCTGCACTCTACAACCCCCAAGAAGTTCTACTGCATATATTGGTGTTAAGGTAACATCAGCTTTATGTTTTATTGCAACTCATTTGTTAAAAATGCAAATACATAATGTAAGAGGAAAAACACTGGAATCCAGAGGATCAACAAACTAAACCTTGAGAAGCAGCCTGTCACTAGGACAGATGGATCCTTGGACTTAAAGCACCAGCCCAGTCACCCAGCGCACTTGAAGAAAGTGGGAAAAGGTAATTTTTTAGACTGTCTGCTACCCAGAAAGGGAGTAACTAGCTGAGAGGAACACAACGATGCACAGCACCCATTAACAGTGGCAGGTGCTAGTGGATGAGAAGCCAGCACCAGCATAGGTGTCCTCCTGTCTAAATAGGCTTGTGGCAGCAGCATTATGGTTCCGTTACCAGTGAGGCTGTTGCTATGGACACCTGGGCAATACAACCAATCTATGAAGGATGAGGGCCAAAAAAAAGGGGGAAGGAAGGAAAAAAGAAAACCTGAAGATAACTGTGTTTTGAAATCCTGCCAGGAAGCTCTTGCTTTTTAAAAAATAAATAAATAAATGCTTTAATAGCTTGCTTGCTTTCTCCTCCCTCCTCCCCCGCCCCTTCATCATGCCAGTTAGCTTGAGTTTATACTGCAGCACTTTCATTAGAACATCCCAGATACTTCAAAATCTCCAGCTTGCATTCTGACAGAATGACTTGCAGCTTTTTGTAGAATTGGCAAGCAGCCTCACTGCTGGTATATGGGAGTGATATTAACTCTCTACCTCTGTCCCTTTCTCCTTTTCTCTCTTTCTGTGCCTCGCCTTTTCTCAGCCTAATAAATAATTCTGCTAATTTATTTGGGTCGGAGCAATTGGAGACAATAAGGAGGAAATAAAATTAATGGCATTTACGTTAACTGCTGTGTGACTCAGGCTGACTGGACCAGAACTCCATATTGGCAGCTTGAAGTCACAGAGAGCTACCTCAGTTTGATGTCACCAGATAAAATCATGTGCAAATGATTTTTAGAAAGCTAATTACTAAGCTATTTTTAACCATTTAGAAATGGGAAGAAAAGCTTTGTGATTTATATGTTACATAGCAGAGATGGCAGAACCTTGAAAACTCCAAGCTCTAGCACTTTTCAAAGTTTTAATAGTTTCTAGAAGTAGGTTAGAGAGTGGGGTCATCTGGGGGTCCTCCTGGGTTCCATTCCTGGCTCTGACATTGACTTGCTGTGTGACCTTGGTCAAGAAGCTGAGAGGTAAATTTGAGAAAGAGTTGAGGCCGAATCTCCTTTTTTCAGGTACAATTTGTACTTGTATTTTTGCACCTTCAAAATGAAGTGCAGCTGCAAATCCAAATACCAGCAGGTCTATCTGATTTGTACCTGCAATTCAAGTGCTGTTGCAAAAAGCTAAGGTGTGATGTCCACCCACAAAGCAGAGGCCACCCTTTTGACTTCAGCCCTTAAATGTTCTAGCCCAGATCAACAAAGGTGTGATCTGAGTGGACCAGAGCCTAAATACTTTTCTGGATCTGGGCCTCAGTTTCTACATAAGTAAATTATATTATCCATTTTACTGAACTCATAGGGGTGGTGTGAGGTTTCATTAATTCAAGGCCTGATTAAGGCAATCCAGGACCCCAGCCACACCACGACATGGGATTCCCTCCCATAGCTCTGCACCCATTCTCCCCACACACACCCTGTGGGTATACTCCCCACTGGGAGTAAGTGAGTGTTATAGGCGACTCCTCTCCTTCCAGAAAGGGATAGCAACAAGAGGCCCTCTTGTCCCCAACAGAAGCAGTAGCAAAGGTTCCCCCTAAGTGACATCAGAGCTCCCCCACTTCTTCCTGTGAAGAGGCAAGGTTGGCAGATGGGGGACTTTGAGTACTTAGCTCAGCAAGCAGAGCGTGATGAGTTGACTGTGTCTGTTCTCCTGCCACGCCCTTCCCCGCTTCCTCCATAGGTGCGCAGAACTCAGCTCAGGCACACCTGAGGATTTAGGATGCCCTGCGCTCCACTTTTTCACTGCCACCAGCACTTGTATTCAGCATTTTTCAATGATATCTCTGAATAGGTGCAGCTGTCTGTATGTCATCTCACATGGCCCGCTAAATCACTGTAAAACTAGAATCATGGGGAAAGGGGAGAGTATTTTTTTAGTCTCCACCATTAGAAATGAACCAGAACAAATGCGGCATTCTACAGTAGAGGGCTGACTGTGATCAGGGCATGATTCCACATGTGATTTCATAGAACACAACGGGCTGTGTTCTTGGGTCTGCTCCAGCATCACTGAAGTCAATGGCAGTCTTATTGTGGACTTAAATCACAGTGGGATTAGGCCCTTCATGATTGTATCCAGAACCTTCTCTCTCTTTCTGCTCCCTGGGCTCACTAATGGCTTCAAAAGTACCTGGGCCCATTTCTCTGCTCCATGCCAGCTCTCCCTCTCCTCCAAAATAGAGTTGTCTCACTTCTTCTAGTCCTTTCTCTCATTTCTTTCCTCACACCTTCTCTGACTGTACTCCTGGGCCTCACTGACATTGCTAACTATGCTTCTTCCTGACACTGACACATTCCAGTCCTTCACTGATGCTGCTGATTTCCCCACTACAAGGGGAAAAGATGCACTCAGTGTGCTTATTACAGGGCAGGTGGCCAGTGCTCACATCATTTCACTGCGTCATCTTGGACGATGGCTCATCACGAGCTTTTCAAAAGGTTCACCCGACTCCACAGAGTTTGATCTGGTTGGAAGTTTCCTGAAGCACGTTCTTCTGGCCCTACTAGGTAGATAATCATGTAAATTATAATTACAGAGACTCATAGCTACTCCCCTGCAAGAGTCTAATAATAAGGAATATACACCATTAAGAAATGGAACAAATTACCTAAATGAGAGACACAAACGAAACTCCGTAGTAGATGGTTTACTATTATTAATAAATCATTATGCTTCTCTTCTCTCTCTTTCCATCAGATTGATTTTAAGGAGGCTAGTGCATGTGGCAGTCATGGAGCTGGAGAAAAACAGCCTTTATACCAGAGAGGCTTTAAAATGAAGGAAGAATCTATATTTTAATAAACCCTGCAGTACTTCAATGTGTTTCAAATAAATCTTCTTTCCAAATTGCATTTCCACACTCTGATGCATCCAGCGTTAATGAATTGCAGAGCAGTAAATACTGGACACTTCCAGTAACCAGCATCACAAAACCTGCTGCATTCACAGAATGTCATTTGGAATCTTTGATGCAGCTGGGCACATCTGTGCTTTGCAGCCATCCCTGAACGTGGCTGGACCAGTCTCTTCCTTCAGTGGCTGTCTGCAGCTGCTTGTCTGCATATTAAAGATTTCCCAGACTTTTTATTGCAAAAAACTCTGAAATGGAAACAAAAAACTAGACGGAAGATTGACTGAGGCAGGCAGTGAGCAGGAGGCAGTGCTAACAAGTGAGTCTTGCAAGAGAAACAAATTGCACATCAGAAAGCCAAACACCACTGACATGACTGATTTTTTTTTTTTTTTTTGGTCTTCAAAGTGTTTGACATTCTACCATGATGAAACTAAACACTAACAGTCATAACATTTCTAAGTATCCTCTACCCCTTATGGATTCCCCTGATGTTCATTATTCACTATAATAGCAGGGATTGAAGTAGGGTTATTTGTTACTTTTCAATACACTGTCAACAATCCAAACAAAAGAATCACTTGCTATTCACTAAGAGTTAGGGCTAAAGGAGGCGGCCAAGTACATAATGAGAGTGCAGAGCTCAATCATTGGCAGGTAGGAAGAGATGGAGAAGCTTAGTGAAAGGGGGTTTCCCCTGTTGGCCAAGCTAGGGCCACCCTGGCTACCCTGATGACCACAAAAAGACGATGGATATGCCATTATAGGTGATGACGAGAATAGGAAAAATAATTACAGTAATACAGTCCAAAAACATTGCTTGCTTCTTGTCTAACATTGTATGACCCAAAATCAATAAATTGTACTTTTTAAAAAACATGTTCCTTTAAAATAACTCCTGCGGTTTTAAGGCAATAGATGACTGGGAAATATTTAAAGTATGATTGGAAAATATTTCTTGTACATATAAAATAGCAATCTGTGAACCAATATTTTTATTCGTTTACAATTCCAGAAGGCTGGATGAAGGAGCAAAGGGATGCGAGAGAAATATAAACTATTACAACCAGGCAAGGATAAGAAAAATATCAAAAGCATGTGAACCAGACCGCTTGGACCACAAAGGCGTGCATCAAATTATGTTAATCTTTCATTGCATATGTTGAGAAACCAAGATTATACATTTTAAAAATCCCTGTGCCAAATTCAACCTGGTAACTATTGGCGCCAGAGGAGTTGAAACCTCAAAAAAAAAAAAAGTGTCCAGATTTTCTGCTGAGCCCAAGTTTCCCAGGGAGCCACGTATGACTCCCTGATTCCTGACAAGTTTACATCAGTACCAGCCAAGTTTAGAGCAGTCTGGAGGCTGCTTTCAGCCCTTCCAGCTAGTAAAACTCCCTAATGGAATGTGTCACCAACTGTGAATAGCTGAAGCACAATACACATCAGCAATTCTGCCTCCCCACATTTTTACCTGCTGTGCTAAGGGTGCTGGTGTGGGGAGGAAGAGCATATACCAACTATGCCAGCTCTTCACCTACTCGGAACTCATCCACACTGGGGTCAATGCCCAGCTGGATAGATACAGGTAGTTTCCACTTCCTTTGCACCATTCAAATCACAAGTAGCGTTTATTGTCATATTAATAGTTATTTATTGAAAATCGTTCATATTGTTTTTTCCTCCAGAATTCACAGTAGAAGATTAGAGAAAATAAGAGGACTTTTCTTCCTGGAATCTTAACGCAGCATAGGTTTCCCGAGAAATTACCAAGTCAAATAGAATGGAATTTTTGGAGTTTTGGAAGACTTTGTTACTATTACAGACACCTATACTTAAGATGGCAAGTTAGTCCAAATGGATGACATGAAAATTCCATTTTTCAGGGCTGATGCTGATCTCTCAGAAAGCGAGGGGGGTACAGGAAGAATTTATTGGTCAAGTCCAAAAATATATAGAACAATCAAAACCAAAATCATTTCCTCTTTCAGCAGTTAGCCATTGCCCACAGACTGCTCATCCTGGGTTGCCTGATGTGGTAAATCCTATGGTCTACAGCAATACAATACTACATTTCACTTTGTACCACTTCAAAGCACATGAATGAAAACTCACCTATTTATTGTTTCTGACTATGCACCTCCAGGGACAGATTAATTATTTCCCTGGACAATTTTTTCACATTAAAAAAATGGAAAGAGAAGGGGTGACAGAGTGCCGGGAGTGAGCCTGCACTCTGATCACTCAAGCTAATTGGCTCCCCCAGGGAAGTCTGACTGGGGGGGATGAAATGTATTTAGCTAATCAGGATAGCAAGCTGGGTGAGCTAATGGATTAATTAGCCCATCAGCTGAAGACTGATTTAAAAAAAAAAAGACAGAGGAAGGAAGTAGAGGTGGGAGGGCTAGGACTAGCTGAGTCCAGAGTCAGAGAGATCTCCTCTCCTCTCGGGAAAAGGACTGAAAGGATAGAAGGGACACTAAATAGCATTGCTGCATAGGACTGTAAAGGTGTAGGTGGAGGGAACATAAACAAACAATACAGTGTGGACACCCAGTCAGTGTTGCTTGAGCATATTTCTGTGGTGCAAGAAGGCAGGAGCAGACCATGCCCTACTACAGTAGGTTAAAACAGATTCTTTTGCTTTCAACAAGCTACCATGGGGGAAAAAATATGTAACCTAGCACAGCTGATGCTTCCTGTAAGCTGAATTTAAATAAGAAACAAGATAAACGTCCCTGCTATTAGCAAGGCTACAGCTCAGTGTCAAACTTTTTAAAAATAATCTCTTCTTTTTAATATCCTGTTGAGACAAACAGCTTTTGTGCTATGCAGACCTGCTGAACAGCAGAGAATACATAGCTGCTAGTCTACATGGCATGTCTATGAAGGCTCAAAGAAAGTGGCAAAAGGACGTGCCAGTTTTCAGAACCAACCACTTCCCCAAGGAAAAAACTGCCAGTGAAAGCAGACTCATCTGTAGTAAGACAGTGGTACTCACTTCATGACCCAGTCCCAAAAGGGGAAGTGGAACATATGGAATAAACTACTCAGCATCCAGCACTAATACAGCACACCACAGCAATCCACATCAGAAACCCACTATTTGCTGGCAGAGCCTCCAGAAGAAGGTGATTATTCTCTGGCAGGCCTGAAGTGTATGGAAAAGATTTGGCATGTGGCCAGATAGCTTATGAGGGTCACCTAATACTACTCCAGACCCATGGGGCCAAATTCATCCCTGGCTATGCTAATGCTAATGAATCAATTTGACCTATGTTTTATACACAGTCTGTCTTCTGGGTATTCAGTGAGCATTTCCCCTAGCACCAGCCAATGTTAAAATAAAATATCTAGAATGAAACGTGATATATATACTGAAGCAGTGTTCTTATTCAAGGATCCCAAAGTTATTTGAAAAGCATCACATTAGATACTGGTGCAAACAAAGGTGGAATACATTATGTATTCAACAATTGTTCATGATTGATCTTGGACAGTGCCAATTATTTTATTGAGAGAGGGAGTGTTGGCCAAGATACCAGGCTTCTACTCTATTCTTTAGGAAAAGAGCCAGGGGATCTTTAGCTTCTACCTGGACACCAGCCAAAGACAAGCAGAAGGGAGCTCATTCTAACCTTGTATCTAATGCAATTGTGTTATTAATCTAGGGATAGTGGTCTATGTATCGCCATGTAATTGCTAAAGAACAGTAAGTAATGAGAGAGTGAAGTTCTCTTGCTTGTAGCATCACCAGGGATGAGTAAATTATTCTCTTTGTGCATAGGGAGGTTAGCCTTGATAGCTCAGGTAAACTTCCCCTAAATCCATGGCCTAGAACAGGAGTTCTCAACCTTTTTCCTTTCTGAGGCCCCCACAACATGCTATAAAAACTCTATGGCCCACCTGTGCCACAAGAACAGTTTTTCTCCACATAAAAGCCAGGGCCAGCATTGGGGGTAGCAAACATGGCAACGCCCCTCCCCCCGTGCCACAGGGGGCCCTGCAAAGCTAATTTGTTCAGGCTTCGGCTTCAGCTGCAGGTGGCAGGGCTTGGAGCCCCGGTCTTCATCCCCAGGCGGTGGGGCTTAGGTTTTCTGCCCTGGGCCCCAGCAAGTCTAATGCTGGCCCTGTATGGTGGACCCCCTGAAACCTGCTTACGGCCCCCCAGTGGGCCCCGGATCCCTGGTTGAGAACTACTGGCCTAGGAGGTGCAGCCTGAGGCGTGGGCAGCCTTCCTTTTACGATAAACTTTAAGATGACTACAAGCTGGGAGAGGTTTTGATTGGTGGTGATTAAGTGTTGTCTCAGTGCTCTATAAAGTGCGTATTACTGTGGTATCAGAGTGCCTGGGTGATGACTGGAGAATAACTGGAATAGTGGCTTGTTCTAGTAGGTCATTGCATGGTGCAAAAGGATGAGACCATTTGAAATCACCTAAGCAATATGTCAATCTGGATTTAATAGACGTACAGCCTTTTTGACTATGGCTCATTTGTCAAGAATGGTGTTATCAATTACTGAAGGGATAGATATTTAGGAAGCAAAAACACTACTAATTGGCAGGCTATAAAGAACATGGCAACAAACAATACAACAAACTCCTTTTTGGGTGACAGAGGAATTTCAAAGCACTGAGTCACTAATCCATGAAGCTAACAACTGACCTCTCTGCTGTGCTGATGATAATATTGTACACTTTCAGTTTATTTATTTTTGCACTATAAAGCAATAGGGGCTGTACAGTACATACATTAAATTTCCCTTTGGAAACAAATTTCTTTAAAAATGTTCCTTCTATGGGACTGGAAATATATTTAGAGTATCTTGTCCTAAAATCCCCAAATACTTCACCAACTACACCTCTACCCCGATATAACACGACCCGATATAACACGAATTCGGATATTACACGATAAAGCAGTGCTCCGGGGGGGAGGGGGGCAGGGCTGCGCACTCCGGTGGATCAAAGCAAGTTCGATATAACGCGGTTTTACCTATAACACGGTGAGATTTTTTGGCTCCCGAGGACAGCGTTCTACAGAGGTAGAGGTGTATAAAAATATAGCACCACTCAAATGCATCTACAAAACAGGCAGCACAGTCAAAAACTAGGAGCCGAATACTTCGGTGTTCTAATCCTTGCCGTACCACTGACTTGTGTAAGGATGGACAAATTACTGAACCCTTCTGGCCCAGATAATAGCTCCTAATTCAGAAATTAACTGGCAGGAATGATTTTAAAAACTGAATTTAAAAGTCTTCACAGGAACTAAATTGAAGATGTGCACATGCAGGTGTTGCTACCAAAAGCACATGCATGCTAATCAGGGTACAGGAATGATACGATGTTACTTATCTGACCATGCACAAGTGATCAGCATATTTTGACTAATCATACTGACATAAATTAATCAGAGGATACTGGCTGGAAATAATGCCTAGAGTTAAAAAGGGCAAACAAAAATATAATCAAATAGTTTCATAATAATGACTAAATCTGAGGAAGTCCAGGGGCTCATTTATATTCTGCTGAATGAAAAAAAATCATCATAAATCATTTGCTACAGGTTATTCACCCACTTCCACCTATTAGTGGCATAGCATTTTTACATAGATTTGAAATGCTGACAGAATCTGCAGGCAGAAATACTGAAGGCAAAATATTTGACCATTTGCAAAGTGGCTGGGAGTAGATCACGTTTCAAAAGACAACATCCAGTCGGTCTGTCTGCCTGCCTGTCTCACCCATGTAAGCAGTTTCATATGTTTTGTGGTTTTAGTCTCAGGGACAAAACTAAAATCTTAAGGCACCCTCTCCAAGGAACACAATTTTCTCAGCTCTTGCCAAACAGAAAGGTAAAAACTAACCCTCTGTGCCATTTGTAGTTTACAGCTTTTCATACACAAAGGCAAAGAGGATACATAAAGACATTCTAAAAAGGAGATTGCTATTCACACCCTTTGAAATGTGTTGTAATTCATGTGACTAGAGGAAGTAAATGGCTTAACATTTAACATTGCCACTGGCAGAAATGCGAAAAGTTTCCCTTGACAGTCATGAGATGCCTATAACCTGATGTCTAGTCAGTGTGGTACGTGCCACTTGGCAGTGAACAGCTAAATTCCATAAGTTTGTGATGCTGCAGCACAACACACATTTAACTATTAGTCTTCTGAATAAGTCACGGATGCAATTCCTCCCCCCACCGCCATGAATGAAGCTTTCTGAAAAACCCATGAGAGGCTTTTGACACTCAGGACTAAGGCACAGTAAACAGATAAAATCACTCTGGCTCGTCTCCTCAAACTCATCAGACTGAACCTAAACTGCGCTTTCGGGGTGGGGCGGTGGTTGTTAAGTTTGTTTTTTGTTAAAAGTTTTT
This sequence comes from Trachemys scripta elegans, assembly GCF_013100865.1. Lineage (NCBI taxonomy): Eukaryota > Metazoa > Chordata > Testudines > Emydidae > Trachemys > Trachemys scripta. The sequence goes on from NC_048299.1 coordinate 73,660,858, forward strand.
TAAAGTAATGTTTTGTGTTTGCTAGTAGGTTTCTGGTTTCACTCCCCAGCAGTAACGAAATACACAGCAATCAAGCTATAGAAAGAAGAACAGGAGTACTTGTGGCACCTTAGAGACTAACAAATTTATTAGAGCATAAGCTTTCGTGGACTATAGCCCACTTCTTCGGATGCATATAGAAGTATCAACAAGTGGTTTCTTAGATACATTTTTTATAATTGAATCTGAAGGGGTTTCAGTTCCTAACCATTTGAAGATGAGGCAGCCTGAAAGGAAATAGGAATCTGGGGTGTAGAAATGGGCAGGCATATGCCATAGTATAGTGGCCCGATGTTCAAAGGTGCTAAGCATCTACATTTCCCCATTGATAGTGACCGAAGAACCAGGGGACACAATGGGTTGAAACCGTGGAGGACGAAGAACTATTTAGTGTGTTCTACCTAAAAACCAACTAACATAACGGGTTGAAATTTTTCAGGTGAAATATTTCATTGGCAATTTTTCACAGAAAGATGTCAATTTTGGTGAATTTTTCCAATTTTTAAGTAGGAAATTCAAGTCAAAAGATTTCATTTAAATAAAAAAAAAATCAGAATATTTTGTTTCATTGCTTCCAAATTAAAAAATGTTCAGAACTTTTTGTTCAGCAAAACTATTTGCTATGGTAACTCTGCCGCCAGGTATTATGAGCGGCAAGGAAAGGGATTCAGCATGCAAACAGAGCGAACCAGTGGGAGAGCTGTTTGGAAAATAGAATGTCAGAACTGCAGGAAATTCCAATATTGCAGTGTTTGTTTTAAGCGCTGAAGTGCGAATAAAAGTCATAATGATGTAAATCCTGACCTTGAAGCCCTGGAGAGCAGGAAGCTCGGGACTGATACCTGGTTAATGAAGAGCAGCCCAGAACTACTTGCAGGATTCCTAAACAACCAGGGCCGGCTCTAGGCACCAGCAAAACAAGCTGGTGCTTGGGGCAGCACATTTTTAGGGGCGTCATTCTGGCGCGGGCCATGCCGCCCCTAAAAATGTGCCCCGGCCGCCCTAACTCACCTCTGCTGCTGCCGCTCGCGTGCCGCTGCTCGCCCTCCCTCCCTCCCAGGCTCTCAAACCCGGGAGGGAGGGGGAGATCCCGAGCGGCCGCGGTGCGCGAATCAGCTGTTTCGCGCGCCACAACCACTTGGATCTCCCCCTCCCTCCCGGGTTTGAGAGCCTGGGAGGGAGGGGGAGACCCTGAGTGGCCGCGGCGCACGCGCTGCTTCTCCCTCCCTCCCTCCTAGGCTTGAGAGCCTGGGGGGAGGAGACAGGGCTGGGGATTTGGGGAAGGGGTGGAGTTGAGGCGGGGCCGGGGGTGGGGTAAGAAAAAAACGCGGGGGGTGGGGGCGGCCAAAATTGTTTTCGCTTGGGGCGGCAAAAATCCTAGAGCCGGCCCAGTAAACAACACTGACTTGAGGTCCCACCCAGAAACCTGGGAAACTATATAGACTCCCGTGAGGGGCAATATTTCCCCACCTGCAAGCACTGAGTCCAGAGGGTTTAAAACAAAGAACTTTTAGGCAAAGGGAGAGAGGGTAACAGAAGGAACTTGGGAAAGCCAGCAATTAATACACTAACAATGTCTGCCCGCCCACCCACCCACAGTATCTTAACAGTCTCAGACCACCTAATGCATTCTAGGCACTTCCCTTCTCCCCAGCTCCCTACTTACAGTTTGTTGTCCAGGGCTGGTAGAGTTCAAGGATTCTGCCAGGTCATTCTCCAGCTCCTAAGGGAAGTTATGTCAAAGGCTCTACTACCTGCCCCAGCTGAAGTGATTTCAGCTTTAATTACTGGGTAGGGAGGCCTACAACAGACTCCCTTAGGGAGGCTACTGCCCAAGTGCCATCACCTGCCTCAGTGCAACTCCATCTACCACCACCTCAAAGCCTCCTTAGGTCAGTTCCATCCACCAGCTCCAAGCTGCCTTAGCTCACCTCACTGCCTTCCACCCATTGACTATCTTGAAGTCACCCTCTGCTAAGTCTTCAGAAGAGTGGAGTCTAGTAGTATCTAGAACCTTTAACACAGTCCTTTCTACCACCAGAGAAATACTCCAATCAAAAGATATGAGCTTCTCTCATTGTTTTTAATTGTCCAGGCTTTTGTACTCAATTGCACCTGACTGCAGTTGCAGGCAGGGTGACCCCTCATGCTGGGCACATTTGGGGTTGATCTCTTGTCCCTTAATTTCCCAGCAGGGTCAATAATATTTTATTGCCCCCGAACTCAAAACTTAACTGGATTTTAACCAAAATGCCCCAAACTGTCATCTAAAAAAAATGCAAATGAGGCCTGACCCTGTTGGAGGTATTGTGCTCAGTCTTACTGTGTGGCTGCGTAGTCCTGATTCCAACAGATGCTAGCAGAGAGCTCTCTCCCCTATAGAGCCCCTGCCCATTCTGAGTTCTCAAGCAGCTCTGCACCACTCTTCTCTCTCTCTCTATTCATCAACAGGTGTCAATAGTGAGCATCCTATCTCTAAGGCTTCAGGCCACGGGGTTCACATCATTATGACTTTTCTTCCAATTTGGGGGATTAAAAACAGATGCTGAAATATTGGAATTTTTCACAGGATGGAAATTCCATTTTAGAAACAGCTCTCCTATGTGGTCATTGTGTTTGTATGTTGAATCCCTTTCCACACTCTATGCCTGTCTTTGTCTTTTTAGATTGTACACTCTTTGGAACAGGATATTCCCTTGTTTTTGGAAAACACATAATACAGACCAAGTAATACTGCATCTTTTTATTAATTGTGTTATAACAGTGTACAGAGGTCCAACCAAGATCAGGACCCTATCTTGGAGACTTCCTATCAGACGTCTAGGTACTGTACAAACACAGAGTAAGAGACAGTCCCTGCTCCAAATTGATTACAATCTAAATAGACAGGACAGACAAAAGATGAGGGAAAAGAAAAAGTATCTCAATTTTACAGATACCTTTGTGCATGTCTTCCATATATTCTGAACTCATTTCACATGTGGAAGTTCTGTTGATGTCAATGAGTGTTACACATGCTGATTCAACACACAATATATAATACAGATCCCCAAGGCAGATCTGTGAGGGGAGAGTTTTGTCCAGTATGTGTACAGGGCTGGTCCACAACGTTTTGGCACCTGAGACGGGGAGCTCAAATGACACCCCCATACCCCGTTGCTTGGGCCAAAACTTTGAAATATCTCAATTCTGCCTTCTTCCTGTTCTACTCCTCTCATGGTACTGCTCTGCTACCTATCCCAATAAAGGAGAACTAACAACTTAAAATACCTTGTTCAAAAATGTTAAGTAACACTTAACTTTCAAACGCCTGAACAGCAAATGTAACTTTTCTTGTCCGCATAGTAAACACTGGCATTTTTATCTGTTTGAATAATCAAAGTGGTGCTTTCCGTGCCTTCTTGGTTGCAAAGATTTGAACTGCTTCCTGAAGGTCCACAGTCTGGGCCAGCTCATGCTCTATTGAGATGGTTGCAAGGCCACCCAGCCTCTCCTGTGTCATTGTGGAATGTAGATGTGTTTTTATTAAATGCAGCTTGGAGAAGCCGTGTTCTCCACTGGCAACCATTACAGGAAGTGTTAGAAGTATGCGCAGAGCAACAAAAGCATTTGGAAAGAAGGTGGTCATCTTATTTGTGCACATATATTCCAGAACAACCTTTGGAGTTGATCCTGCTGAAATGTATCTTGAAAAGGCTTTCAGTTCATCATCTAAACCACTCGCATCAATACTGTGCATGTCGTCAGGTGTAAACACTGTCTCTAGTACCCTGCATTGCTGGTATAGGTCTTCTTCAGGTATAGTGAGGAGTTTTGGAATATCATACAACATCCCGAATATAATACAACATCCCATTCTTCAACTGACTGTATTGCACAATCTAGCACCTGGTTAAAGAATTCAACTTTGAATTATTGTTTGGGGTCTCTTATGGGATTATCCCATGCCTTGTAATCAAAATGTCTTCTTCTCTGGTGACTCTTGTATTCTTGAATGGGTGGGGAAATAGCTTCAGTGTGAAGTTCTTCTGCCAACTTCTGTGCACTCTTCAGAACGTTTTGAAATCCCTCATCTGACTGGTAAGACTGTAGGTATGACTTTGCTTTGTCCAGTTCTTCCATTGCTCCAGATATATCAAGGTCAACACCTTGTAATCTCTTGCTTACAACATTTATTTCAAACAGTATGTCATGCCACAACAGTAAGCCACAGTTTGAAGTGATGTATGTTTCTGGTGATTCCATTTCCCTCTGCCCCTGTTCACCCACGAACAGTTCCTGTCATAGCATTATCCTCCATAATAGCAACTATGGCATCATCTATCTTCCCAATTTGGTGTTTGATAGGTTTTATCGCCTCCACTCGACTTTCCCATTGTGTGGCATTCAGTGGTTTCAGTGTCAGAGAGGATGTTCCCAGATGTTGATTCAAAAATTGCCATCGATGAGTTGATGCAGAGAAAAATACATGGATGCTTTGAATTACCTTAAAAAATTCAGCAGCCTCACTAGAAGCTGATGCTGCATCACTGACCACCAAGTTCAATGAATGAGAACTGCATGGGACAAAAAAAGCTCGAGGGTTTAACTCTCGGATCTGTGTCTGCACTCCTCTGTTCTTTCGTCTCATGTTGGCACCATTATTGTAGCCCTGACCTCTCATGTCAGCTATTGCAATTCCCATATCTTTCAGCTTTTTAAGAAGCACATTTGTCATACCAGCTCCAGTAGTATCATTAATGTCAATAAATTCTAGAAAATGCTCTCTCAAAGTCACCATTGCAGGGACATTTTCACTAGGTTCTGTTGTTGTTACAAAATGCACCATTAAAATCATTTGTTCCATATGGCTGATAACAGGTGTGCAGTCCAGAATAACAGAATAATATCTTGCTGACTTCAGGTCTGCCACAATCTTCTGTTTGACTTTTGTTGCCAATAACTGTATGATCTCATTTTGAAATGTTTTTTCAAGGTAGTGCTGTGTGTACATTTCTTGGGTGGTGGTGACTCTTTGTAGATGCTCCTGGACTACAGCATCAAACTCAGCCATCAGCTCCACAATTTTAAGGAATTTTCCATTGTTTGGCACATACAGTTGATCTGAAATGCCACGCAGTGCTAGGTTTTGGGTAGCCAGCATTCTCACAATGGCAATGAGCCTTTTCAGAACATTTTGCCAGTAAAGAGACTCTGATGCAATCTTCTCTTGATGCTGATCATCTACGCTAGCCTTTAACCTTAGTCTCATCTCAAGCTCTTTCCACCTATGGAATGCTCTCTGGTGATTTGCTGCCTTCTCGTGGCATGCCAGATTTCTAGCCAGATTTTTCCAGTCCTTTGGTCCTATAGAACCCAGTGTGGCTGGAACATTAGACTGGAAGAGTTTGCAACAAAAACAGTATGCAGCATTCTGGGTTTTTGAGTATATAAGCCATGGCCTCTCCACTTTGTCACCATTGGGGATTTCACGCCAGCAATGTGTTGAATGGAAACTTCTATTTTCATTGTCTTTGGAGAACATGAAGTTTTTCACTTGCTGTGGCCCATGCAGTACAAGGAAGTCCCTCAGGCTACTGCTAAAATGGGTGCACAGTCCTGGATCATCTAGACTCAAGGAACTAAACTCAGCAGTAGCTGTTCTTTGCGTCTCCACCACACTCTTCTCCGATCCACACTTTTCTTCAGGAATGTGCATAGTTACATCCATTTGAGATGGAGATATGGATGCTGCAGTAGCTGCCAGGTCATCTGCACTCTGACTAACTGGAAGATCAGACATCTCCTCACCACTCACATCCTCACTGGGGCCGGAAGGCTCACCATGAACATCTGTGTCTATGTATCTCAGGAGAGCTGCTTCCTACTTAGACAGAAAAGCTTCCTTTGCTTGCTTGCTTTTTCTGAATGCTGCCCCAGAGGGGCGTTTTCTTCTTTCACTCATGACTGCTGTTCTGTGTCATCTATAGTGGCTCTCAACACTCAGTTGAAGGGGACAAATAAGCAGGCTGGTAGCAGGGCCTGAGTGAGGGAAGATATCAGCGTCTTAAGGGCCTAACTGGCTCCTACTACTTCAGTTGACTGCCTGTTCTCCTCAAGTGGGTTCAGGGAAGCAGCAGGAAACAGGAAGCTCCCTGAGAAGCTGCTATTAATCAGTCCAGGCTCCTGGGTGTGCTAGAGAGGTACATAAGAGGCTTCTCCTCCTCTTTCTCCCTGCAGCTCCTGCTGCTTTCTGTTATTCCCTCTCACCTTTTCTCCTGCCTGCCTGTTATGACTCTTGTGCCCTCCTTCCTCCAGCACAGCACTCCACCATCTCTGTGCACCATCTCTGTGAATACATATGAACCAGCAGCAGACACAATTTTCTACACTCTGCGTCCTAGTGGTGCCCCCCCACAGTCTGGCACCTGAGGCGGCCGCCTCAGTTCGCCTCATGGTAAGGCCAGCCCTCTATGTGTACATGGTCATTAGCAGTCTTGATTCCAGATTCCACTGGGGTAGTTTACTGAAATCCCCACATTTCTTAAAACAGCTTGACTGAATAGTTTTACTAGTGATCACTGCATACTACACTAATCATAACTGCTTCACTATTACCATGTATTCCCCTCAGCTGTTTGTTATATGCACCTGTTGTCTCCTGTCTCATATTTAAGATTGTAAATTATTTGGGACAGGGACCATCTTCTCATTACATGTGAATACAGGCCCAGATCCTCAAAGGTATTTAGGCACCTAACTCCCATTGAAATGCTGCTTTTTCATATTGCTCTGTAGAATGAATAACTGTATCCAGCATTGCAGTGATGCCTTGTCATAAGATCAGGCTGCTTCCTCCTCGTGTTGAAATGCATCATCATTAAGGCCAAGATTTTGTCACTGATATTTTTAGTAAAAGTCACTCACTGGTCACGGGCAATAAAGAAAAAATCATGAAAAATATTAAAAATATACATGACAAAATGGGAAGCTGCTGGGCAGCTGCAGGGTCAGGTGGGAGCTCCGGGGGCCCACACCACTCCTGGGAGCTCGGAGCTCCAGGGTCCCTCTCCATCTGTGGCTTGGAGCTGCAGGGGTCCCCTGCTACCCACGAGGGGCAGGGCACGGGGATTCTTCTGCCACCTCTGGGGCACAGGGGCTGTGGGGGTCCCCCACTGCCCGCAGCAGCAGGGGCTGTGGAGTACCTCTGCTGTCCAAGGTGGCTTGGAGCTAGGGGGCCCCGGCACCGCCTCAGGCTCTGGGAGCACCCCGCAGCTCCCAGCCACCATGGGAGGTGGCAGGACCCTCTAGCTCCCAGCTGCCGAAATCACAGAGGTCTTTGGAAGTCATGGAATCCATGACAAAATCGTAGCCCTAATGATAATTATTTACTGATGCAGAGTCATGACACAAAGACATATTGTTATTACAACATGATGCTATGTCACAACCTCAAGGCTTAAAATAAATGTGGGATTCTTTAATTTTTCTGTAGACTAAGCTTGCAAAGGTGCAAGACTTTCCCTTGAATTCCAGGAGGGGGCACTAGCAACGTTTTAAGGTAATATAGTCAAATGTTCTAATAAAAAGAGTTCATAATTGAACTATCATAAGAACATAAGAAGGCCATACTGGGTCAAACCAAAGGTCCATCCAGCCCAGCTCTGACAGTGGCCAGCACCAGGTGCCCCCAGGGGAAACGAACAGAACAGGCAACCATCAAATGACCCATCCCCTGTCGCCCACTCCCAGGCTCCCACCCCCAGAGGCCAGGGACACCATCCATGTCTATCCTGGCCAACAGCCACTGATGGACCCATCCTCCAAGAACTTATCCAGTTTTCCCCTGAACCCTGCCATAGTCCTGGCCTTCATAATATCCTCCGGCAAGGAGCTCCACAGATTGACTGTGCGCCGTGCTAAAAAATACCTCCTCTTCCTTATTCCAAACCCGCTGCCCACCAATCTCACTCAGTGACCCCTAGCTCCTGTGCCACGAGGAGGAGCAAACAACACCTCCCCACCCTCTTTCTCCACATCAGTCACGATCCCAAAGACCTCCATCACAACCCCCCCAGCTGTCTCCCCTCCAAGCTGAAAAGTCCCAGTCCCATCAATCTCCCCTCACATGGCAGCTACCCCATACCCCCAAACACCTCTGTTGCCCCCCCTCTGAGCCCCCTCCAACTCCACTACATCTTCCACAAGATGGAGTGACCACATCTGCACGCATTATCCAAGATGTGGGTGCACCATGGATTCACATAAAGGCAATATGGAAGCCTCTACCCTATTATCCACCCCCTTCCCAATAATTCCCAACACTCCTTTCGCCTTCCTGACTGCCGCTGCACAGTGAGTGTATATCTTCAGAGAACCATCCACAATGACTCCAAGATCTCTTTCTTGATCCTTATCTAGATCATTATTTATCTATCTTTCCAGGGGATTTAAGACTAAAACAAGGGAGGGAACGAGCTCCACATAGAGAACACCTGGTAAAACACTGAGCAAGTTCCAAATAGGTAGGAAAATATCATCAGAAGAAATTAGGATATTAAGGGAATGAACAAAGAGGAACCTGTGTCATTTCAGTTCAGAGATAATAAAACTAGACAGATGAGACTTAAATCCTCCTGAATCTCTCAACTGCCTTTTAGTTCCTCATATATGTTACTCAAAATTATTCAGTGAATTTTCTGTATAATTTTTATTTTAAACTCTGTGAAGTGAGTGTTCCTATTCTTTTCGCTTGACTGTCAGTCTGGAAAATATCAGCATTCCAAGAATTAATAAAAATGTGCATTTCTGCCTATCTCTGGACAAATACCTGTGTGGGTTCATTGCAAATACTGTAAAATATGACCTTTAATTTCACCGCAGTGCTGCCTTCCTCTTGGGGGGTAAAGGTAGCAGTAATGCTCAGTATATACTGTAACTTTTCCGTGGAATAAAAGGCAGCTAGAACTGCCAGGTGCAAAGTAATGTGATCTTTTAAAATATCATTTTATATATGTCAATGGGTTATTAAAGATTGGCATTTTTTCTAAAATTCAGTCTATACTTTACACCACTCACAGCACATCAGAGCATCACAATGGGTAAGTATTTATAACTCTATGCTTTTCCTTAGCATGTTCTTTTGCCAGGTTTCCATACCCCTGCCACAATATTGCACCAATTAGAACACCATAGTACACGGTATGACCCCCTCCTTTTGTCCTGTCCGTGTTTTATCTAATGAGCCAACTGTATGACTCAGGAAAACTCTTCTATCCTTTCCAGGGCCTTGAGGTTTCACTTTTGGCCATGTGTATGTTTATGGCACCCTTTGGCCATTTTGGAATTTGTTGGAAAAAAAAATCTATTTAATTTATCCTTACTGGAGTCATTAAAAACAAACAAACAAACAAATAAAGATTGTATGCCTTTTCCTTATTTTTCAGATGAAAATATGCTTTTTATGCTACCATCTTAATTCTAATAAACTGAACTAAATAATTGCAGAAAACCACTAGTACAATTCTAAATAAACAATTGTACAAAGTCTTATTGACACTGGAATAAATGAGATGTGTTATCTATCATGCATTTTCCTCATTTTTCAAGAAAAACATTCTTTCGTGCAGTTAGTTCAATTCTAAATAAATTAAATGCATGCAAATAGGCTTAGTAACAGAGGAATACAGAGGAAGAGTTAATGCAGATATATTTAATGAATTTTTCCTTCTCTTTCATGGGAAAACATTCCTTTATGCAATTAGTAAATTAATTTAATGCCCAAAGTCTGCAAAGCATCAGTGATAGATAAAATATACCTAGAGTAACTTACATATGGACAGGTTGTCTAAGAAAGTTTTTTTTTAAAGTATAATTAAGGGAATAAACGGCAGAGAGAAGAGGAAAAGCAGCTAAACCCACCAAATGTCATGGGCTAAGGAAAACCTAGTTCTGGGAGCTTGGGAAAAACTGTGCCTCATTTGGTGAACCAGTCAGAAGAGATTCTTTAATCATGTGATCTTTTACAGAACTATACATCATAGACTATTAGAATATACCACATTTTCCTGAGCCAGTGGGAAGGTTTTCTTTAACTCTATAGCCTTTTATGGAATTATACATCACAGCCTACTAAAATGCAAATTAAAGATAAAATACCAATCAAAAGGATCTTGTTTTATCAGTCTTTTTTTTTATAGAACCTATGTAAATTTTATCAATTAGCCTTATTTGTTCTTTAATTCTGGACCAAAAATAAAATATCCTCTTTCTACATAATCCTTCTAGCATCTGTGTTTAAAAACTGTTAGGGAATCCCTACTTGTATTATGTGCAGAGCCAGCTCTAGGCACCAGCAAAACAAGCTGGTGCTTGGGGCGGCACATTTTTAGGGGCGGCATGGCCGGCGCCAGAATGCCGCCCCTAAAAATGTGCCCCGGCCGCCCTAGCTCACCTCCGCTGCTGCTGCCACGGCACGCGAAACAGCTGATTCGCGCGCCGCTACTCACCCTCCCTCCCAGGCTTGAGAGCCTGGGAGGGAGCGGGAGATCCCGAGCGGCTGTTTCGCGCGCCGCTGCTCCCCCTCCGTCCCAGGCTTGAGAACCTGGGAGGGACGGGGAGAAGGGGCACCCGTGCCGCGGCCACTCGGAGTCTCCCCCTCCCTCCCAGGCTCTCAAACCTGGGAGGGAGGGGGAGATCCCGAGCGGCCNCCCGAGCGGCTGTTTCGCGCGCCGCTGCTCCCCCTCCGTCCCAGGCTTGAGAACCTGGGAGGGACGGGGAGAAGGGGCACCCGTGCCGCGGCCACTCGGAGTCTCCCCCTCCCTCCCAGGCTCTCAAACCTGGAAGGGAGGGGGAGATCCCGAGCGGCCATTTCGCACAAAACAGCTATTTCGCGCGCTGCTGCTCCCCATCCCTCCCAGACTTGAGAGCCTGGGAGGGAGGGGGAGAAGCGGCACCCGCGCCGCGGCCACTCGGAGTCTCCCCCTCCCTCCCAGGCTCTCAAACCTGGGAGGGGGGGAGACTCCGAGTGGCTGCGGCGCGGGCGCCGCTTCTCCCCCTCCCTCCCTCCCTCCTAGGCTTGAGAGCCTGGGGGGAGGAGGCAGGGCTGGGGATTTGGGGAAGGGGCAGAGTTGAGGCGGGGCCGGGGGTGGGGTAATTAAAGAACCAGGGGGGGGGGGGCGGCCAAAATTGTTTTTGCTTTGGGCGGCAAAAATCCTAGAGCCGGCCCTGATTATGTGTCTAACCTTTATTCCATTTCTCTCTATTTCATTTACTTAAAGTAATGTTTTTCTTCATAACCTATTATATTTATTAGAAATTAGTGCCTATCAGCTTAAGTTGTATAAGACAACTGTGAATTTTAGTAAAGTTTTGTTTAAATGAATTACTACCTACACACATTCTTATGTGGTTTTATAAGTTATTTCAGCAGAAGCAAAAATAAGACTTATGATATCCCACCACATACATGCAAAGCTTATATACACCATCATGGATTCCTACAGTAGATGCAGATCCACTGCAAAACACATGCGCCTACACACACAAACACGCACACACAGCCCAACAAAGAAAAGCTGTGTAAAAGTTGCTAATATACCTATGTGCAAGACAAAATTTGGGCCCAGTTTCAACTATTCTATGTAAAAGAGTTTAACACATATTGCTTTTCTTTCTACAAGCTATATCCATTTTTCTAAGCTTAACAGTAATTTTTCAGAATGTAAGATTCTGGAGATTGTTCTAAAATCAAAAGGATTCACCCATCCCCCATTAAAATCATTTAATATTTCATTCTTTAGGGAGAATGTACTTTCCAATTGTGAAACTGACCCAAATGATGCAGCATTGCCTCACTTGAGATGTGGAAGGTAGCCTGAGGCTAGGAGCTCCCAAGTTCTAATCTTGTCACCGACTCCACTCAGTAGAAGTGGGCAAGTCAACCTCTTTGGGCTTCATCATCCGCATTTCTGAAGTGAGGTCAATGACAGTTGCTTGTTTACCTACCTCACAACTGTGAAGCAGTGCTTAGTTAATATTAATACATTGGCTTGTAGAGGAAAAGTGCTATATTATTAAACACTTAGATGGGTCTGTGCACTTAGATTGCTTTTAGTGCTATTGTGCTCAGTCTTACTGTGTGGCTGGAGTAGTCCTGATTCCTGTTACTGCAATATGGAATGACTTTTCTTTTAAATGGCTCCCCCTCTTCCCCACTCTAAAACTGCAGAACAGCTGATATTGTACAATGGCCAAAATGTTCATACTTGGGACTCTAAAGCTAGGCCCCCCAAATAAGCAGCCTGATGTTGAGAGATGTCGAGCACATAGAAGTCCCATTGACTTTGACAGGAACTGCATGTGCTCGGCCCCTCCAAATATCAGGCCATTTATTTAGGGGCTTACGTATGGATTTAGGGGCCTTGCTGTAGTGCTTTTCCTTTTAGCTGCCTGTCATTCCTTCTCAGTAGCTGTGTGTCCACTAGAGGAAATTAAGGTAACACGCAGAGTGCAAACTATACAGATTCTGTTCTTTGAAGGCACAGGATTCTTTATTACTTGAGATAGTACAAACAGCTGTAATGCAGAGCAGAGAGCAACTCAGAGGTCTGTATGAAACAGGGCTCAAATGAAAATGTCTCAAACACAGTTTAACATGGCTGAACAAATGAATTCAATAGCATTGTGATGGGGCGTACTAGCCTCACACTGGTGAACTAATGGTTAAAGAACAGCTCTGGGTCCAGGAGGCCCCACCCAGCCACACCTGCTGGGCATGGTTACATTGGTGGCTGGGCTCAAAAGGGAGTGGCTCAGCTCAGTCTATGTGGACAGGGATAGGGGAGTAGTTGTGTACTGCAAGCTCCTGCAAAGAAGCTGCTGGTACTCCCTGTGGCCCACACCAGGCCCTGCTGCCACAGGCCCCTCACCCCACAGAGGCTGGGAATGATGGGCTGTGGCTGGGAACGAAGGCCCTCTGGAGAATCAGAAAGAACTCTGAGGGAATCCCAAAACAGACTTGGGGCACTGATGGAGGCACTGAAGCTGAGGTAGGAAGTGGCCCAGGGAACAGGCGTAAGGATGCTTGCCCCGGGCCACGTATTTGAACTATTAGTCACAGAGTCCTGCATTGGAACCCAGTGAAGTAGGGAGGGCCTGGGTTCCCCTATCCTTGGCCCCTGACTCTCACCACTTCAACTCCCTGACAAGCCTAAAAAACCCCCCCAAAATCCAGTGAGCCACATGGTCTAAGCTTTCCTGCTCCTTTACTGTACATAGTGCCTAACCCAGGGAAAAACAACAAAGTGTAATTTATTTCCTAATCACATATTCCTAGTACTTTGAATCATTTTATATTTAGGCAATAAATGTTTTAGAATTCTTTAAAGCATAAACTTATAGTGCACGCCTGTATTGCAGAGCAGAGAGACACTCAGGGGCCTGTATGGAACAGGGCTCAAGCTAAACTGTCTGCCCCTCTACTACAACAGCCCCAGCCAGCAGAGGTAGGGAGAGGGAAGGTGGTCCAAAAAGTTCAACCACTGAGAAAACTTTAGTTATCAATGTAAGATCATAGCACTCCCTTTTGTGTATGCCTTGTGCTCACTGAATAATATACAAAGCTGTGCTGATCTAGTTTTTGCCCATGACATTTAACTCTTCTTTGTGGAGTGTAGCACAGAATGAGAAGCATGTGTAAGAGTCTGAATGAAGGTTAAACTACACACGTTCTTTTCTGCCTGTTCCTGTGGCCAATTTAAAGAATTGCTATCTCTGGTTCAATTCCATCAATGTTAACAATGTTGGAAGCCCTAGTGCAGGGGTCGGCAACGTTTGGCACACGGCTCGCCAGGGTAAGCACCCTGGCGGGCCGGCCAGTTTATTTACCTGCTGAGGCGGCAGGTTCAGCCAATCGCGGCCCCCACTGGCCGCGGTTCGCTGTCCCGGGCCAATGGGGGAGGCAGGAAGCGGCACGAGCAAGCGATGTGCTGACCGCGGCTTCTCGCTACCCCTATTAGCCCGGGACGGCGAACCGCAGCCAGTGGGGGCCGCGTTCGGCCGAACCTGCTGCGTCAGCAGGTAAATAAACTGGCCCGGGCCGCCAGGGTGCTTACCCTGGCGAGCCGCGTGCCAAACGTTGCCAACCCCTGCCCTAGTGTATGCCACCAGTTGCCATCACCATGTGAATCCCTCAACTGGCTCCCTTTCCTTGACCATATCAAGTTCAATCTTCTCGCCCTCACCTTCAAGGCCCTTTACAACGCTGTCCCTCCTTACTTGTCTGATTTTGGTTGAGATTCAGTGCAGTACAGAGCTCACAGCCCTGAGGAAGAAGGGACTGAGGCAGTTTTTAGCCAGCTTTGCACCCCCTTGATCCTTGGATGTTTCACAGTATGCAGTGTAATTTAGATAGCCCTGGGGGCTTGTCCAGGGCCGCAGTATGGCCTGGAATCTCCGCAGTGCTACATAGAATTCCACCTGAATTTCAACAATTTCCACCCCACCATCAACCTCAGCCTGGACTAGTCCACAGAAGAGATCCACTTCCTGGACACTACAGTGTAAATAAGTGATGGTCACATAAACACCACCTTATACCAGAAACCTACTGGCCACTATTCTTATCTACATGCCTCCAGCTTCCATCCAGACCACATCACATGATCCATTGTCTACAGCCAAGCCCTAAGATACAACCAAATTTGCTCCAATCCCTCAGACAGAGACAAACACCTACAAGATCTTTATCAAGCATTCTTAAAACTACAATACCCACCTGGGGAAGTGAGGAAACAGATTGACAGAGTGAGATGGGTACCCAGAAATCACCTATTACAGGACAGGCCCAACAAGGAAAATAACAGAACACCACTGGCCATCACATAAAGCAATTACTCACCAGCAACTACATACCACACCACAGAAACACCAATCCAGGAACCAATCCCTGTAGCAAACCTCGTTGCTTACTCTGTCCCTATATCTACTCTAGCGACACCATCAGAGGACCCAACCACATCAGCCACACCATCAAGGGCTCATTCACCTGCATGTCTACTAATGTTATATATGCCATCATGTGCCAGCAATGCCCCTCTGCCATGTACATTGGCCAAAAAATGGACAGTCCCTATGTAAAAGAATAAATGGACACAAATCGGACATCAGGAATGGTAACATACAAAAGCCAGTAGGTGAACAGTTTGATCTCCCTGGACATTCTATAACAGATTTAAAAGTAATTATTCTTGAACAAAAAAAACTTCAGAAACAGACTTCAAAGAGAAACAGCAGAACTAAAATTCATTTGCAAATTTAACACCATTATTTGGGCTTGAATAGGGACTGAGAGTGGCTGGCTCATGACAAAAGCAACTTTGCCTCTCCTGGAATTGACACCTCCTCATCTATTATTGGGAGTGAACTACATCCACCCTGATCGAATTGGCTCTGTCAACACTGGTTCTCCACTTGTGAGGTAACTCCCTCTTCTTCATGTGTCAGTATATAATGCCTGCATCTGTAATTTTCACTCCATGCATCTGAAAAAGTAAAGTTTTTTACTCACAAAAGCTTATGCCCAAATAAATGTTAGTCTTTATGGTGCCACCGGACTCCTTGTTGTTTTTGTGGATACAGACTAACATGGCTACCTCCTGATAAGTGCTACTTACAGTTGCCCCCACTGCTGACAGACCTTCTGTATCCTATACAACCCCTATGCTTGTACTGGGAGAGTCCTTCCCTGGAGGGGTTTGAGACTTTTAGAGCCCCTTTATGAAACTACTGTGTATGTATGTATGTAAATCAGGTTCAGTAACACTTGTTCCAAAAGACAGGCAGGGCTGGTATTAGGGGGTAGCAAGCAGGGCAATTGCTTGGGGCCCCATGCCACAGGCGGCCCGGTAGCTCTGGGGGTTTGGCTTCAGCCTCGCATGGCAGGGCTCAGATTTCAGCTTCAAAAACATTTCAGAAATCTAATGCTTAATTAGGTAAGGGAGGCAGAGCGGGGGCCTACTCCTTAGTTTCTGACCTGGGCCCCAGTGAGTCTAATGCCATCCCTGAAGACAGGTTCAATAAGACAGAGTCAGGTTCCTCCCCCACTATGGGGCAAGGAGTCAAAAACGCATCATTAACCAAAAGATCAAATATGATACTGGTTCTAAGCCAGCACCTAATGCACTGGGGATTCTATCACAAATCAACTGCAGGCACAAGTGATAGGTATTTAAGTGCTAACTACCTGCTGTTGCTTGCATATCAAGTAGCTAATGTCTAAATAGTCTCATCTGTGTCCACAATCAAATTATGGGAACAAAATTAGAAACCAGACTGGTGACTCTTTAAAAAGGTGGTCCTTAGTGATTAATTATATAGTAGTTATTTTTACCTATATCTTCATTTTCTATCAGTCTGGCTTTGGTCTGACATAATATAGGAGGGCTCATTTTTCTACTTCAGCCCCTCTTTTCCCATGTCTAGACTTTCTGCTTGAGCTCCATCCCTCTGCTAAAAGAAGAAATTTAAATAAATAAAACAAAGGTACAACATAACATAGCTGTAAACGTTATAGTACCAGACTGTGCTCTCATTTCCCATCCCCATTTCCTCATATTTAAAAAAGTCAGTTCAAGTACATTAAACCCCAGCTTCGTCTTCCTCCTTACTTTCTTTGTTGCCCAGCCCTGTTATTTTACCTATCAATATATTGTGCATGGAAAAAGGAATTGCAGTGCAGAGGTTTTCTACAAGTACCAGACAGAAGCGGCAATCAGAAAGGGTGGCAATGTTTTAGAGCATTGATTCTCCCTCTGGTGGACAGAGAAAGGAATTGAATTGAGAAGAAATTGAAAACCTACAGGTCTAAGGGTATGTCCAGACTACTCGCCGTATCGGCGGGTAGCGATCGATTTATTGGGGATCAATATATCGCGTCTCGTTAAGACGCGATATATTGATCTCCGACCGTGCTCCCCGTCGACTCCATAACTCCACCAGAGCGAGTGGCGGTAGTGGAGTCGACGGAGGACCTGCAGCCGTCAATCCCGCGCCGTGAGGACCCAAGGTAAATCGATCTAAGATACTTCGACATCAGCTACGCTATTCACATAGCTGAAGTTGCGCATCTTAGATCGATTCCCCCCCTCCCCAGTGTAGATCAGGCCACCCTCACCACTTGGGGTTTTGATATGGTTTCATAGGTGCTGGAACTCTGGGCACTGGGGGTGCTGCCATACCCCCTGGCTTGAAGTGGTTTCCATAATACACAGGGTTTACTGCTTGGTTCAATGGTTCTCAGCTCCCCCGCTATACAAATTGTTCCAGCATCCCTGCATGGTTTATCATTTAATGCACACATATTGTAGAATTACTGGAGGGGAATGCACAGTCCCAATATTTGAGCTGGTTTATATAACAGCAGCCAGTGGGAAGCTTTTGTAACTATTTAGCCTTCTTATTAAAGATTTGGTTTGATGGGAGTTAAGAATCATTCAGCTGGATGCATTTTCATTACTGTACCAGGATATTGCTTAAAAAAAATCTTCTTGCAAAGCTCTGTGGCATTTAAACCAATTCCACAATAAGATCCTTTGTAAAGATATTACTACACTTATTCTAATAAATAAATAATCACCCCAAATACTGCAGTGTGGATATTTACTGTAAAATACTGTTATTTTTTAAAAGGGAATTAAATGGTTGATTTGCAGTTATAATTGAATAATAATGTATACTTGTGACTGATTGGAGAATGTCTACTTACAATTTATTAATGCTGATTGATTTTATGAACTTTATGTTTAACCCTCAGTGTGTATTGAATCAGCCATTTTGATTGCTATAGGCCCGGTTTGACATAAGTAACTTGCCTCATTTCTTAGTGAGCATGATTAGGAAGGAGAATGGAAGGTTAAGTTGTCATAATAAGCTGTATGTTGGAGTTTGGTTGGCTAGCAAAGATCAGCAGGCACATCCTGGAATTAGTACACAAGCCTAAATGCAAGATAGAAGACAGATTATGCATGAACAGAGCATGCGGTACAGGGACTGGTTCCTACAAAGTAACCAAGCCAATCTCAAACATGTGATGCAGTGTATAGTAAATGCAATGTCATGTGTAAATGTACATAAAGGAAGAGATTTTCTGTGCAACTTTGGATGTGTGGTATGCTCTATATCCACTTGTTACACTTAAGCCTTATCAACTCAGTGTAGCTTTGCTGTATGCCAAATAAAGATACCCAAGTGACAAAATCGGGAGTCAAATTGAGTCCTTCAGAAGCTGAGTGGAAAGAGGTCTCAGAGGGAATCCCAACAATTGCTTATGAGCGGAGTGGAGGAAGTACTTCTTCACACAACACAAAATCAACTTGTGGAACATGTTGCCCGGGAAAATTTGAAGGCCAAAAGTAAGGGTTCAAAAAAGAATTAGATAAGTTTTTGGAGGATAGGACCATCAATGGCTTTTGGCCAAAATGGTCATGGATGCAACCCCATGCTCTCGGTGTCCCTAAACCTCTCACTGCCAGAGGCTAAGACTGGGTGACAGGGGATGGACGGATCACTTGATAATTGCCTGTTCTGTTCATTCCCTCGATAATTGCCTGTTCTGTTCATTCCCTCTGAAGAATCTGGCACTGGCTGCTGTCAGAAGACAGGATACTGGGCAACATGGACCATTGATCTGACCTAGCACGGCCATTCTTGTGTACTTATGAGCACTTTTGTGGGGGTTGCTTGCTGCTCAGCTCAATGGGTTTAGAAGCACAGAGTTTGGATCCAAACACAGCAGCTGGGTGAGTGTCCAGCAGGGGGAGCTTGAACAGCTCTGTGACAATACTAAAATCCCAGAAGAGATTTTAAACCAAAAGTGAGTGATACTCTTTCCAGAGTAGGTTTGTCATATCAGGATGTGTGCGGCTTTGCGGAGCTGTATATTATGATCTGCTTAATCTCAGTTTTAGTTTTCTAACAGCAGCGACTGATGTACATGCTAAATGAAATCAACAAAGCAAAGGAATATTTTAAAGTTGAAAGCACATTGATTTTAGAAAAGCATCTAAATATCATGCCTCTACAAAGAAAGTTAGATCCTCACCTTTCTCCATGGGCAACTCCAGTTGTTCACACATGGGTTACATACATTGAAGGAGAGGGGTGCAGAAATATAGCCCTTTATTGCAACACTGATTTTACACGTTTGTTTGGGGAATATATCTACCAGGCATTGCAGCTATGGTAAGATAGCCCTTACCTCACAGTTCTCATCCTCTCCCCACTTTCAATAAAAGCTAAGTCTGGTTACTCCCTTGTACAGTAACTAGAGTTCTTTGAGATGTGTGATCGCTATGTGTATTCCACTCAAGGTCAGCATGAGCTCCATGTGCCTGAGACAGGAAAAGTTTTCACTAGCCACGCCCATTGGTCCATGTATGACCCATTTTCCTTTTCATGCTCCAAACTGGGGCATACAGAGTGCCCACCTTTCCAGGTCCTGCTCTATCATGAATAACCTTAGGGTAGAGATCCACAGCAGACGTGAAGGAGGGCGCATAATGGACTACAGATAGGGTGGTGAGCCAAATAAAATGATCTGGTTGGTGGGATGTGGTCCCGGGCTACCAGTTGTCAATTCATTTTTTTTTTTTGATCCAGTGGACTGGGTCCCCCAGCTACTGGGCTCCTGTGCAAGTGCACTGAGTACACATTGGTTAATCCAGGCTCGGTTATCCACCCATAGTTTTCAAAGTAGGCTGTTAAAGTGGAGTTAATTTATACAAAGCCAACCTGAATACTAAGTACCGAGGGGGAGAGAGGTTACATTAACAGTGGTGAGCCCAAAGTAGGTTGCAGCATGGAAAAGTTTGGGAACCACTGGACTAAAATGAGGTCCCATAGTGGGGTGGGTTTCAGCACCGGAGGTAAGGTTCTGACAAGTCCCTTCAGAAACCTTATTATAGTTGGATGGGTGAAGACTGAATGGTTGTCCCCTGGAGTATGAAAGGTGGTAATAGCTGTCAAATGTACTTGCAAGGAGCTGAGAGACAACTGTGATATTTTCAGAGAGAGGAGGTAGTCCAGAATTGTAGGGACCTCAGAATCCTCTGGGGAGTAGCCAACAATGCTGACACCATAAAGAGAGCATGATTATTTCTAGTTCATTGTCCAGCCAAATACCAAGCTGCCAGACAGAGATATGCAGGGTTGGGATGGGGGATTGTGTTTCTGTCTTGATTCAATACATCTGGTAAGAGCTGAAAGTTGATGCAGAGACAAGAGGCCATCTGGAGATAACTGATGAACCAGAACTGCCTTTGGTATATGGGAGCCATAAGGATCACTGATGCTTTGACTTGTTCAGTATTCCTCAGGACTTGTAGTAAGAGATCGACAGGTAAGAATGCTACAATAGCATTCCTGGTAATGCATCCCCTCTGGAGTTGTGGCCCCAGTTTACTTGGTAGTAGCAGATCAAGTATTTCTTGTTCTCTTGAAATGCAAAGAGGTCCCACAACAGAAATACTTATTGTTGAAATGTACCACAGAATCATGTAGTTCCCATTCATGGTGTCTAGAGAAGTGTCTTCTGAGACTGTCTGCTAATGTGTTGTGTACCCCTGGAAAGTGCACTGCTGAGGGTGATCTGGTGGAGGATACACCAATTCCAGAGATTGGCAGCTTCTGTGCAAAGAAGGATGGACCTTGCCCTTCCCTGTTTGTTGATATACTAAACTGCAAGAATCATTTGCAGGCTTCATGAACTGCACACAGTTCAAGTAAGTTTATGTGTAACTTGGATTCCTGCTAGGTCGAGGTACCCTGATCTACATGTTTGACCAGATGGGGTCCCCAACTTAGCAGAGAGGTGTCTGTAATAAATCTTTTCATGAATGGGAGAAGGGATGAAGGGAACCCCTACACACACTGTTTTCATGTTTTCCCACCAGATTAGTGAAGTCAGAACTCTGGGGGAGCGAGACCAGCTTGTACGGACTTTGCTTGCTTGGCACATAGACTGTCCACAACCAAGCATGTAGACATCGCATATGAAGTCTTGCAAAGGGCATCACATAAGTACATGAGGCCTAGGTGGATGAGACAGGATCACACTGCCATCTGAGGGCTCAGTCAAAGCTGAGTGATTAGACGATTCATAGCTTGGAATCTGTCCTGAAATAAGTATGTTTTGGCAATGATCGAATCCAAGGTCACTCCAATAAAGTCTATAATCTGTGTGCGAGCTAAACTGGACTTTTTCTGAGCTCACTTAGAGTCCTAATGATTGTAGGAGTTGGAATAAGGATAGAGTTGCACCTTTTGATTTTCTAATGAGCTGCCAGTCGTCAAGATAGGGGAACACTGATGTACCCTGACAGTGAAGATGCATAGCCACCAATGTTCCTTCTAATTTTTCCCTCCCATGTGTGGAATGAATTTTGTTATGTGCATCAATATGGAGGTGATGTGTGACACCTTCATATGGTGAACATAAAAATTCACGTGGTGGGGGTGGGGCTGATGGGCTTGGAGTGTGTGTGTGTGGGGAGGGGGGTCAGGACTAGGGCAGAGGGTTGGGTGCAGGGGTGTGAGGGCTCCACCTGGGGATGCGGCCTCTGGGCTGGGGCCGGGAGTGAGAGGCTCAGGGCTGGGGCAGAAGGTTGGGGTGCAGGGGTGTTGGCTCTGGGGTGGGGCCGGGGATGGGGGGATGGGGGGGGGGGAAGGGGATGGGGGGCGGGGGGGGAGGGCTCTGGGGTGGAGCCAGGGATAAGGGGTTTCGGGTGCAGGAGGGTGCTCTGGAGCTACAGTGGGGAGAGAGGACTCCCCCTACTGCTCTCTCCCCATAGCAGCACCCGGGCTGGGGGGCAGAGGTGCCTCTCCCCACCGCGGGAGCTCCAGGGCTGGGGCTGCAGGATAGGCGCCCTTCCCCCGGGCCCAGCAGGTCTGGGTTGGGGGAGGATCGCCCCGGCTGCACCTGGGTCCGGGCTGGGCTGCCCTGGCTGTGCCTGGGTCTGGGGCGCTCCAGGGTTGGGCTGGGCCACACCGTGCCATCCTGGCCACACCTGAAACCGGCCTGTGCCACACTGCCTCGGCTGTGGCTGGGTCCAGGTTGCTCTGCGGTTGGGCTGGGCCGGGCCTGGGGCCAGGCTGCTCCAGCTAGACCACCCCGGCTGGTCCGGGTGCCCTGGCCGCAGCAGGTTGGGGGGCCGGACTAGGTGGGCGCTGCAGGAGGGGCGCCTCTCCTCCAGCCATGGCAGGTCCCTGGGCGGGTTACCCGAGAGCCTGTGTGGCGCTAAATAGGCTCCTGCGCGGCTGTGTGGCTTACAGGGAACTTAGATTGCCACTACTGATAAAACCTTCATGAACCCTCTCAGTGCTGTCAAGAGGCCGAATGGGAGCACTCTGTATTTGTAATTTTCTAAGACAGTGGTTTTCAACCTATGGTTGATGGACCCCAGGGGACCACAGACTATGTCCAAGGGGTCTGTGAAAGGTGCCTATGAAAATAGAGTTTCAGATCCTAGAAAAGGTATTCCATTTTTCTGATCAATCAAAAGTATGTGGATATCCCCACCTACATGTCAAAACCCAGAAGTGTTGTTGTTACCATAGAAGCCCACAGTTTAGTGCCCTTTCTCACGCTGCATCAAATGCTGTGCTGAGCACATGCAGCATTTATAGTTGAATTCTGTTCAGTCAGTTTTCAGTCTAAGACTTCTATGGCAGGGGTCCGCTGACCACAGGTTCAAGTTCCAAAGAGATTTGAACCTCATTTGAAAATTTTTAGGGGTCTGCAAAAACCACTGGTCCAGGCCTAAAGTAAACTGGAAGAACCTCTTATGTGCAGGGTGGAGATCTATATGGAAATTAGCATTCTTCAAATCTAGACCTGTAAACCTTTGTTAGGAAGGGAATTATAGAAGGGAGTGTGATCTTTCTGAACCTCAGATGGCATATGAGGATGTTCAGCTGTCGGAGATCTAGCATGGGCTCCAACCTTCTTTCTTCTTTGAAATGAGGAAATATCTTGAGTTAAAACCTTTTCCCCTGTGTTGAGGTGGAGTGGGGAGTCTACTTCCTGTCTGGGCATCCTCTTGTGAGAAGGATCCCTGAAAAGGGATGGGGAAAGGGGCTTTGGAGTGGGAGGATGAACAGAATTCTTGCACAACTGGTGGTGATGATTTCCATAATTCATCTGTCCATTATATGGTGCCATGCTGAGTGAAAGTGAGCTAAGCAGCTATCAACGGGGTCGGGGAATCCAGTCCAGGTAGATTTGGGAGGAGGACTAGTTTGTAGCTCCAAAAGATCCCATCAAAAGGATTTTTTGACAAGAGGCTGGGAGGCCATTCTGTCTCCTGTGCTGCATTATTTGGTGTTTTCAAGGAGGCTCATAAGCCCTCTGATGGTAAAAGCATTGAGGAGCTGACCATTGTCTGTAAGACTGAAACTTATTTTCTCCATGTTGCTAGAGTATAGACACTTGAAAGTGGAGTGTTGCTCTTGATTCTTTGAAGGTATATAATGATTCATCTATTTTTTAACTGAATAGGTTATTTTCCTCAAAAGGCAAATATTCCACAGTTGATTGGACTTCCTTGGGCTATATGGAGAATTGAAGCCACATCTCATGACTACAGATGTTGCCATCGAGGGGGAAGTTTTCTCTCACAAAGAGCTCTAGACATTTGGCCTCCTTATCCATGATGTAGATATGGGTTGATGTTGCTTGTTCTTTTGTGATGGCCCTGCACTGCTAATGGGTTGGGAGTAGGGTGTGAGAATAAGTATTCCACCCTTTTAGACAGTACAAAATATTTTTTCTTCTTTCTTTTTGCAGTGGGAGTGCAGTGGCTGGAGTGTACCAGACCATCTTGGATGGTTCTAAGATGCTTCATGGATTGGCAACATCACTTTACTAGGACACATGCTCTGGAGCATATCCAGTAACTTATCAGAGCCTGGGGTATCCTACACTTCTTCCAGGGGGATCTGAAGTGTGTCTGCAATGGTTCTTGGAAGACCCTAGAATTGTCTATAGTTGCCATCCTCACCATCACCACCTGATATGACTACCTCATCTGGTGAGGCTGCTGATATGCCGGTCTACACCAGTGGTGCTGCCTGGTCAGAGTGTTCCTCTCTGGGTTGAGCTTCTTCCCCACATGGGGGTGCATGCCTTGATTCCCATTTTTCTGTCTGTCTGTATTCAGGATGTCTCATGTATGGATCCCAGAGACCCCAGTAAGGCCATTGAGAGGATCAGAGGGGTGATGGGGTGGTGCCCATAGAGAAGGGTACCACTGGTCCTGAGCCATGTAGTTTCTCCTGTGGGAGTGGGAAGGTGCCCAAGAGGTCTCAGAGCTTCTGACGGGAATGATTTCCACCTTGATAAGGTTGGTGAAATTCTCCCACTGAGCCTGGATTCATCAGAGAAGTATGAGGCCTTTGTGTTGATGGATGGGCCATTGGCATAGGAAGTGGTCTTACTCTGCCTCAGTTGGTAGACGGTACCAGTGAATGTCACACCAATAGTGTGGGGACCTCTCTGGCTAGGACCGGATTTGACAGTATTGGTGATTCTGGGTCAGCATAGATAGTAAAATCCTCCAGGATAATGTATTGACCCCTGTTGCTGGTAAACAAACGGGGCTTCTGTCCCTTTGTGGCATTGGCAGTGCCAGCTTTGGATGGACAGTGGTTCTCAGTACTGAGGACTCCTCCATGAGAGACGGTATCGAGTAGCTTGGGTGTAGGAGGCATGCACTTGCTTCTCTCCCTTGTTGGTGCCGAGGTCAGTCCCACTCCTTTGGTGGTAAATGGTCATGAGGCACTTTTGGATCTCAGAGCAGAGAAACTGGTTCCTTGCCCCCAATCAACTCCTGATTCACCTGTACTGGGG
This sequence comes from Trachemys scripta elegans, assembly GCF_013100865.1. Taxonomy (NCBI): domain Eukaryota; kingdom Metazoa; phylum Chordata; order Testudines; family Emydidae; genus Trachemys; species Trachemys scripta. Next base: position 73,685,777 of record NC_048299.1, read on the forward strand.
CATGGAGCCTCACCTAACTTAGAGTGAGTTTGAGAAGAAGTTATCTTCTTAGATGAGGTTTTAAGATTTCTCGTGTTTGTTCTTGTGAGAGTGTTTACTCTTATCTTCCTCATGTCTGTTTGCTACAGTCCTTAACCCTGCTACTACAGTCCCAGAGCTGAAGACAACTGTGCTCGAAAGGGCACTGCTTGATGTATAGGGGGTGCGGGTCAGGCCTGAGGGGCTGGGATTGGACTGTGGCCTCATTGAATGATCCATCAGGAATAATTTAAGGAAAAGACTTGTAGATAGTATGCCAGGAGGGGATGTGAGCTTCCCTGAGGCAATACAGATAAGTGTCATGGTCGTCACTGACTGTGAAGGCCTAGGGGCAGACCATGCAGGTCTTGAATCCTGGGGCTCAAGCATACTAGGAACTCTGTAAAGAGGGTAGGAGAGTCAGGGATACCTCCAGATCCCTTGGTTCTAAAATTAACACTAATCTACAGTGGTGTGCACGGGAGGGGCAAGCAGGGGCACAGAATTCCTCCAGCTCCATAGCCACAGCAGGGAGAACGAGCTCCTCTGGTCCTGGGGCTGCAGCGGGGGCACAGTACATGCCCCTCCAAAGGTGGTCAAATTTAAATTCCTGCACATGCCCCTGCTAACCTATCAAACAAACTTATCTAAGAACAGGTGAAACTACTTATAACTATTTACACTAGAAAACAAACCTAAAGCCAAAGAGGTTGCATCTCAGACCATGGGCAGTAGAAAGAAACTGGAGAGGTGGTTCTCTCACACTGCCCCTTATGCCTTCAGTTCAGAGTATGAGAAGGAGAAGGATGCAGGTGTGGACCAACAGATATTGCTAGCAAAACATCATCTGATCCTCAGGCATATGGAGTGCATGTGCCTATTGAGTAGAATACATGTAGGGACTCTTGCTTTGCTAGAATTCTTCTATAAGTAATAGTATAGAACATTACATACTACATGGAGGGAGGGATAGCTCAGTGGTTTGAGCATTAGCCTGTTAAACCCAGGGTTGTGAGTTCAATCTTTGAGGAGGTCACTTAGGGATCTGGGGCAAAATCAGTACTTGGTCCTGCTAGTGAAGGCAGGGGGCTGGACTCGACTCAATGACCTTTCTAGGTCCCTTCCAGATCTAGGAGATGGGATATCTCCATTAATTCAATTCATACATGTTTTAAGAGCACACAGGCATACATAACATGCATAGATGTTAGTGCTGCAATCTCTTTTATATCTGATGCTTTCTGTTGTTTGTTACCATCACTTATGTAAAAGAAACTAAATTTTGGACTAAAATATGTTTTTGCTATTGGTCTTTGGTTTAGTAACGTTTTCATTCATTTTTATTTATTTAAGAAATTTCACTGGAAAGATGTCAGAGCACTGAAATGAAACCAATTCTGGGTGGAATATAGTAGCAGTTAATGGTGCGCATAAATTTTAGGGTAGGACATTCTTATAATCCAAATGTAATTACAGAAATTAGAACATGGCCAAGACTCAGGGCTTAACACCGCTTTCCTTACAAAAGGTGACATGGGATCTTTAATAACTGCACTGATTTGGATCCTTGGTTTTATATCTCATCTCACAGTCCAGTGTCCCCTTAATACCTTATTGGTGTATTAGTTCACTACTGACTCAAAGGAAAGAGCATCACTTGTTGAACAATTAATTAGACTCCTGCAGCACTTAGGATGTTCCTTGGATTGTCATAAAGTTTAAGGCCAGAAGGGACCACCAGAGCATCTAGTCTGACCTCCTGTATATCACACCACCCAGTATTGCACATGAACCCAACAACCAGATTTAGACCTACGTATTAAAGCCTGCAGGAGCCTAAACTATTGTGAGTCACAGGCAAAGAATGAGAAGGACTGAAGTGTACCAGTGCCCGAGGCCCCCACAATAGCAATGAATTGATTTCATGAGATTTATCCTGATGATCCTGGCATGTGACCTGCACTCCACACTGCAGAGGAAGGCAAAAATCCCTCAAGGTCCCTGAAAATCCAACCTGGGAGGAAATTCCTTCCCAACCCTGAATATAGTGATCAGTTAGACCTGAGCATGTGAACAAGACACATGAGCCAAACACCTGAGAAAGAGAAGAAAAGGTTACGCATCTTGTGTAGTAACTGAGATTCTTTGAGGTGCATCGCCTATCGGAGGCTCAGCTTCAGGTGCACATATGCCTCTCAAGGCCTTAATTGGAGATTTTCCACTACCAGTGTCTATTCGGCCTGTGCATGCGCTCTATGCAACCTCGTGTCATGCTCTGAGGTTATATAGGGCTGTGTGGGTCAGAATTACCAATACTGTCAACTACAAAAGCAATTTCTCCTCCCTAGGTGTTCACACCTCAACTGCTAGAAGAGGGCCTCATCCTCCCTGATTGAACTAACCTCGTTATCTCTAAACTGATTCTTGCCTGCATATTTATACCTGGCTCTGGAAATTTCCACCACATGCATCTGACGAAGTGGGTATTCACCCACGAAGCTTATGCTCCAATACTTCTGTTAGTCTATAAGGTGCCACAGGACTCCTTGTTGCTTTTTACAGATCCAGACTAACATGGCTACCCCTCTGATGTTTGGAAAAGGTATGCTCTGAAGCCCATGTAGCAGCTTTGCATAGCTCAGACACTAATGTTTTTGAGTAATACTGTAGAGGTGCTTGTGATTTGGTAGAGTATCCCTTTGGGGAGGCAAAGCATCAGCTGCATCATAGCAAGCAGTAATAAACCCAGAGATTCATCTTGATAGTCTGTGAAGAGCTTGTGGACCCCTTTGATATATCTGCGATGGAGACACAGAATCTACGTGATTTCCAAAATTGCTAGGTCTTAGCCAGATAAAGGCCAATGCTCTTTGTACATCTGCCATATGAAGGAAAGTCCCCGCTGAGATTTATGTGATTAAGGAAAAAATACTGGTAGATGACTAGACTGGTGAAGATGGAAATCCGACAGCTCCTCAGGTAAGAACTCTGAGTGCAGTCATAGGGAGACCTTGTCCTTAAAAAAAAATATTGTAAATAAGGTGTCTGAGATTAAGGCTCCAATTTCTCCAAGAATGCGGGCTGACAAGATAGCTACTAGAAAGGCTGTCTTCATAGGTAAGTGAAGCAAGGAGCAGGTTGCCCTAGGTTCAAATGGATGTCCAGTAAATATCCAAGTACCAGGCTGAGATCAAGTCAGAGAAGGACCCTTAACCTGGGGGAAAAGATTACCCAGATCTTTAATAAATCTCAAGGACATACAGTGAGCAAAAATAGAAAACCCCTCTAGTGGGGAATGAAATACTTATATTGCGATGAGATGACTCTTAATAGAGCTAATTGATTTTTTTTAAGTCCCGTAGATAATGTGCAGCCAGACCAGGGTTGCTTGCTCAGGTGCTGCGGTGAGTCATCCCTCAGGTATGTAGCAGCAACTTGCTGAGCAGAGCCTGGGTCAGATGACCCCCAGGCTCAGGTATTTCCAAACCCCAGCAGAACAGCAGATCAGTCTGAGTAACAGTGCTATCTGGCCAGGATCCCTCCTGCTCCAGCCTTGCCCAAACCCTATCCTTGCCCTGTACTAGCCTTACTCCAGCCTCGCCTCCATCTCCTGATCCCCACCACACCCTCAGACTCTATCTGATTTTAACTTTTGGCATGTATCTGGACTCCGGCTTCAGTATTGAATTGGCTTGTCTTTGGACTCTGACCATCTGGCTTCAAACTCTGGCCTTCACCTGGACTCTGGCTGATCCTGGTTTGTCTATGGACTCTGCTCTCAGTTTTGACCCTGCCTGTCCCCAGATCTTGATTCCAGGAGCACCCTTGGCCTAGGCCCAACCCTACTCCTAACTATGCCCCACACTCCACAGGCCTGATTATCAGAGGCAGTGCCTGATAGATAATCCACAGAGACTGAAAGCGGATAAGATTCAGGTACAAGGTGGTAACAGTACCACCAGTGGTTGAACCTCGTCCATGTCCGAAGGTAAATAATTTGAGTTGACTCTTTTCTACTGGTTAGTAATACTTGTTCTACTCCTGTCAAGCAGATGGATTCTAATTCCACGAACCATCTAGAAGCCATGCTTGGAAATGGAGGACCCCTAGGTTGGGGTAAAGCACATGACCCACATTCCGGGAGAGGAGATGAGGGATGGTTGGAAGCTTGAATGCTGCTTGGAAACATAAGTGAAGCAGGTAAGAATACCAAGCTTGCCATGGCCAGGCCAGTACTATGAGGATAACCCTGGCCTTGTTCTATCTGATCTAGTTCAGCACTCTTAGAATTAGTGGCGTTGAAAGGAATATGTAGAACAGGCTCTTTGTCCAAGGACGTAAAAAAGCATCTTCCAAACACAGGCGAACCTAGTCCTCCTCTTGAGCAGAATAAGGGGCATTTCCTGTTGCTGTATGTGGCAAATAGGTCCATCCTGTGGAAGTCCCCACTTCTGGATTATCCCATAAAGGATTTGAGAGTCCACATTCCATTCAGAGTCCTGGGAGAAGCACCTGCTAAGTAAGCTTAATGGGCTGTTACATTCTGGACTCCAGGAAGGTAAATGGCTGAGATCTAAATCTAATGGGCTATCCACTAGTTTCATAACTTTAAAGCTTCAGTGTGCAGGGAGGGGTATCTTGCTCTTCCCTGTTTGCTGTGTTATAGAACATGCAAGCCACATTGTCCATTATAATTCTGATTGATTTGCCCTTGATGAGGAGTAGGAACTGAAGGCAAGTTCCAACAAGTTGATGGCGACTATTACCTAGGGTTTTCATAACCCCCAACAGGGGGAACTTAACTATTTCATTCCAGGTGGTGTTAGGAATAAATCAATGGGAACACAGCAATTCCTTCTGATAAGATTCATGCAAGTAAATGTGCTCTATCTAAAACTGCAGTTTATTAGATTTAAGTACACACAAACATAAGCAATAGGTTTAGAATATCCCAGATATTTACTTAACATCTGGAATGATACTGAGAATTAACATCACTCAAGATGGCTTCAGAGGACTGCTCCCAAGTACACTATATTAGCTAATCTTTTATAACTAACTTCTACAAAACACATAGGTCATAATGACCCCTCCTGGATCACCAATTTTTAAACTTTCAATAAACTTTTAATATCAGAGGTGTCTAGGCTCAAGGATTTCCAAGCACCAAGGTTTTTAGTCTCAATTGTTTACTTGTTTGTCCCTTCCTCCCATTCTGATTTGGAGAAACTGCCAGCTAGATATGACTTTCTGAAAGCCTATCTCCAAATTAACCCTTAACTATGTGGTGTTCTATTTAATTACTTCAAGGTGGCTGAATGCGCATAATATGGTTGTGTCATAACTATAAAGGGAAGAGTAACAGCCCTCTTGTGTACAATACTATAAAATCCCTCCTGGCCAGAGACTCCAAAATCCTTTTCCCTGTAAAGGGTTAAGAAGCTCAGGTAACCTGGCTGACACCTGACCCAAAGGACCAATAAGAGGACAAGATACTTTCAAATCTTGTTGGGGGGAAGGCTTTTGTTTGTGCTCTTTGTTTTGGGGGTTGTTCGCTCTTGGGACTAAGAGGGACCAGACATCAATCCATGCTCTCCAAATCTTCTGAACAAGTCTCTCATATTTCAAACTTGTAAGTAACAGCCAGGCAAGGCGTGTTAGATTTATCTTTGTTTTCTCAACTTGTAAATGTTCCTTTTGCTAGAGGGTTTACCTCTGTTTGCTGTAACTTTGAACTTAAGGCTAGAGGGGGTCCCTCTGGGCTCTTTGAATCTGCTTACCTTGTAAAGTTATCTTCCATCCTGATTTTACAGAAATGATTTTTACCTTTCTTTCTTTAATTAAAAGCCTTCTTTTTAAGACCCTGATTGATTTTTCCTTGTTTTAAGATCCAAGGGGACTCACCTGGAATTGGTGGGGGAAAGGAAGGGGATGGTTAAATTCTCCATGTGTTAAGATCCAAGGGTTTGGATCGGTGTTCACCAGGAAATTGGTGAAGAAGTCTCTCAAGTCTACCCAGGGAAGGGAGTTAGTACTTGGGAGTGGTGGCAGCAAAACCAGATCTAAGCTAGTAATTCAGTTTAGGGGTTCACATGCAGGTCCCCATATCTGTACTCTAAAGTTCAGAGTGGGGAATGAACCTTGACAGGTTGCAATTAACTTGATCACATTCCTGGGTACACACACCCCTCAAATCCACGGCAACAAAGACCAGTTTCTTGAGCTGACTATATGCCCTGAGTTGTGAGGGTGGGGAGCACACCTCAACACACTAACAGTGATGCATCCATTGCATTGTTGGAGCTGGGTAGATGAAAGGGATGCCAACACAGACACTGCATTGATCTTTCCCCATGGAATTCTTCATCTGGAGGGAAATTGTAACCTGTTTGTTCAAGCTGTCGTTGGTAGAGAAATAGCTCCTCCTGAACCAGCCCTGAAAGAAGCAGAACTGTAATCTTGCATGCTGAGTCACAAAGGTGCAAACTGCCATTTTACCCAGGAGCTACAAACAGTTCCTTACTGTAGTATGTGGGCTTCCTTGAAATTGTTCTGACCAGATTCGACAAAGTTGTGAATCTGCCTGTGGGAAGGAAGGCCCTGGCTGCCAACAAATTCAGATATGCCCTATGAATTGTATTCTCTGTACAGGGGCTAACTTTGACATCATTACATTTAGCTAAAGACCCAATTCCTAGAAGAGGGAGAGCATTGTCTGGGTGGAAGTTAATATGGCTTTGTAAGATCTGCCCTTGAGTAGCCAGTCATTGAGATACGGGAAGACTAAAATTGCTTCTTGCTGAAGGTAAGCAGCCACTACTGCTCAAACGTTCTAACACATTGGGGGCTGAAGAGAGGCCAAAGGGAAATACTCAGTATTGAAAGTGATCCTGGCCCATGGTGAAGCGCAGGTAACTCCTGTATATGGGATGTATCGCTATACAGAAATTGATTTTTGTCCTTAGATGCCTATCTCCTGCCTCTAGAGAAGGGATTACAGCTGCCAGTCTCCATCTGAACTTTTGAGACACTACAAATTTGTTCAGTTGTCTTAGATCTAAAATCAGTCTCCACCCTACATCCTTCTTCAGCATGAGAAAATACTTTGAGTAACATCCTTTCCCCCCCGTGAGAGGATGGAACCAGTTCTATTGTTCCTAAATAAAGGACTGAATGTACTTCTTGACTCAGTATAGTCTCACAAGAGGGCCAGGGAATGGGGAGAGGGATGTGAAGTGGATGGTGTAGCCTGATGTTATAACCTCCAAGACCCATTTGTCTGTTGTAATATGCCTTAAGGCCTGTTGGAAATGGGACAGGCAGTCTCCAAAAAGTTGCAGCTTGCAAACTAGAGGTGAGGGAGGAGTTGGGCTTACAACCAACCTGTCAAAACAGCAATTTTGACAACAATTGGGTACTACTAGCTAAAGGAGGGTGGGAAGTTATTTTTCTCTGGAATCTGTCTTTTTCTAATGGGTTCAGTGATTCTGTGAAACCCAGAGAAGTGAGCTGGGTGCAATTTCTGGGCAGTTTGAGACCTGCTAACTCTCCTCGTGGTTGTAGAGGCACATATACCCAGAGACCTCAGTATGGCCATGGAATACTTCAGTATGGGCAGGGACTTGACTGTAGCTCCCAAGAAGAGCTTCTAACCATCAAACAGGAGGTCCTCAACAGTATTCTGAAAATCTTTCAGGAATCCCAACAACTGGAGCCATGACATCCTGTGCATTACAACTGCTGTGGAGATAGATCTAGCAGCTGTGTCCATGGCATGCAAGGATGCTTGGAGAGAGGTTCTGGCTAACAACTGAACCTCCTTATTGATCGCCTGGAAGTGTTTGCTATGCTCTTGTGGAAGATGTTCAATAAAGGATGCAAACTTTTAATTCGTATAGTCATACTTGGCCATGATCGCCTGATAGTTTGCATTCCGAAATTGGAGGGTTGCAGATGAATAGGCCTTCCGTCCCAAAAGGTTTAACCTTTTCTGATCCTTGTCATAAGGAGCAGACCTGGAGTAATGCCATCTACTCTGTTTGTTTATGGCATCCACCACCAAGGAAGTGGGGGAGAGGGGACAAAAATTCTGAGGCCCTTGGGGGAACAAAATATACTTATCTGCCTGTTTACAAGTTGGCAGTATGCTGGCAGGAATTTGCTACACAGTCTTTGCCGGATCCAGGAGCGCTTCATTAATGTGTAGCGTAACCCAGCTGAGGGTTGCTGACCGCAAAACGTCCAGGACCTTGTGATGTGAGTCTTTAACCTCATCAAGAGGCTTCTGGCAGGTCTCCACCACCCTCTTCACAAGATCCTGGAATTGATGAAAATAATTGGCCATTGATGTGGTGGAGGCATGACTGCCTTGTATGGAGACAAGGATGAAACAGGGGTTTGAGGGGTAGGCACCGGTTCCTCAGAGCCCTCCTCATGTCGGAGAAGACTGTGACACCCTAGTTTTCTGGTGCAGTTGAGCCAGTGGTCTGCCAAATTGCTGCATATATACCACCCAAGGATCCCAGTGTGGCTATTGAGGAGGGCCTATACAGAAGAGGGGTGGCACCCAGGACTGATCACACCATCCCTGATATGGCCAAGGGTCTTTGGCAAAGTATGGGTTCCTGTAAATGATGCAAAGGGAAGCGTGCACTGATAAGGAGGAGACTGATTGAATGTCTCCCTCAATATACTCCATTAGAAAACGGTGGAGAATCCTATGGTACCAGGAAGCACTGGTAATTGGGAGCCTAGGGTGTCAGTATTGAGAATCCTTTGGCACCCAATAAGCAGTGGGTCCTCTGGCTCAATGGAGCTGAATGGGAAGACACCATTGCTAAGTGCTGATTGGAGGTGGATGGTACTGGGGCTCTGCCATGGCTGTGTTTCTCCTAGTGGTCTGGGATCTCCCTCTTCTGTTGGTACCAGAGGAAGAGTCTTTTGCCTCCATGGTACCAAGCTGATAGGACAAGGCCGACACCACAGTCCTAACAGAAGATTGAGACTCCTTGGGAGCTGGCTCCTTGTGGTGGGAGATCAAGCTCCTCTTCTTCGGAGACTTCCAAGAGTCCTCTGAAATTTTCCCCTTCTTAGATGAGATCTAAGCTGAAGTCAGATGTACAGTGGGGTCTCCTGACTCAAAAGCAGGGGGATGCGAGTGCTCATAGTCATCAGCTGCAGTTTAGTCTTCAGGTTCTTCCAAATTCTAGATTTTAGAGCCAGATGAAAGTTACACGTTTGGGAAATATGGGACTGTCCCAAGCAATGGATACACTTAAGAGTGAACGTCGCTGATTGGAATAGCCTCCAGACAAGAGAGGCAGCGTTTGAAACCTGGCAAGCTGGGCATACCCAGCCAGGCCAGATAAGCTCCCCATAAAAAAGGGGGGGAGAAAAAAGGGAGAAAGGAAAAACTGAAACTTCTCCCACTAACACTAAACAACAATTACAAAACACACTGAGGCATGCATGAAGTGGACATGCTAGAGCTCTGTTTCAGTCTGAGGCAGCAGAAAAGGAACTCAAGGAGGTTTGCCTGCACAGCCCTATGTACCCTTGGAGTATGGCATGGGGGTTGTATATAGAGCGTAGGCCGAATGGACACTGCTAATGGAAAATCTCTGATCAAAGGCTTGAAAGGTACATGCGCACCTGAAGTGGTGTGCCCATAGGGACCCTACTTGAAGAATTATTAGTGCCTCCTCAGAACACTGATCCACTCCATCCAGCATCCCATCTCCAATTGTGGCCAATCTCTGATGCTTCAGTGGAAGGAGACAAAAAAAGGCAGGGGTGTGTGTGTAAATTCCTTCCTGACCCCTACTGAAGCCCCGCAGCATGAGGTTTTAGGAACATAAATCTTGAACCAGAAGGGACCCTCAAGGCTATTGTGCTTAGCCCTCACATCAGTGCCAGCAATCCTATCATACAATCCCATATATTTATCAAGCTCTAGCTTAAAACTAATTAGGTTGTTCATCCCTAAGTACTAATCTGATACAAGTCTTTTTAGCTTGTGAAACCTGACATGCATGAGACAAGAGTGGGCATGCCAAATTTTTACACTGCTTAGTATACAGAACTAGTATTGTAACAGGTAGTTTTTATATTGTGTAGTTTTCCCCTACCCATGTTCCAATGGTTAATTACCCTCACTGTCAAAAATTTACACCTTATTTCCATTCTGAATTTATCTAGTTTCACCTTCCAGCCATTGGATCATGCTATACCTTTCTCTGCTAGATTTAAGAGCCTATTTGTTCCACATGTAGATACTTATAGCCTGTAATCAAGTTACCCCTTAACTTTCTCTTTGTTAAGCTAAACAGACTGAGCTCTTTGAATCTATCACTAGAAGGCATGTTTTCCAATCCTTTAATCATTCTCGTGGCTCTTCTCTCCAATTTATAAACATCCTTCTTGAATTGTGAGCACCAGAACTGGACCCAGCATTGCAGCAGCAGTCGCACCAGTGCCAAATAGAGGTAAAATAACCTCTATTCCTGCTCGAGATTCTATTTGTGCCTCCCTGCCTCAACCAAGTCTGAACCAGTTCTTGAAGCTACCAATGCTTTTTTTCCCCAACAGGTGGATTCTGTTCCCATTTGCTTTTCTCTCACTCTTATCTCTAGTTCCTGTTATTCCTTATTGTCTATATTCTCCTTCCCTTCATTTCTCTCTGCTCTTCTCACCCATCCATCCAGTTCCTTGCTTGTAAAACTGTAGTAAAGCCTCACCCAGTTTTTATTTATAGCCACTATCCCAAAAAGTAGTAGCAGAGCACTACTCCAGTCTGTTCTGACCTCACTATACCCACTAATAACTTGGGTTGTGGATAATTCTCTCCACTTATCTTTACAGAACAGAAGTTGTAGTGTGAGCCCAGTTTCACCTACAGCAGTGATTCTTAAACCTTCATAGTATGGGCCATTGAACACTAATCCATTCATATATCAAAAGTGGTCCACAGGATAGAAACTTTGTGGCAATTTATGTGCAGGACTACATGAAAAATATTAGTACAGACTAAAGCAAAACTGAAAATAAACTCACTAATGTAGTTCATGTAGCTCCAGAGGTTAGTAAAAATGTCTGTCACTTGAATCTACATTATGGTGCAGTCTCATTCAACAGCCAGTGTTGAAGCTGAGTACATACAAAGACTTTAATTAATTAGTATTGGGGCCAGAAGCGTATGTATAGTTCTCTCTACTTCCCTGTGCAAAATTAGTTTCGTTCTTAGTCCTGTAATCTTGCTCCATGGCTAGTCTATTCTTTCTCCAATTGACTGAGGAGTGATTCTGACTCCAAAGAAAGGGCTGGTCACAACTTTTGAATGAATACAGGGGGGAAAGATGTGAATCTGAGATAGCAAGGATTACCATCCAACACATTGTATTTCATGTGGGTTTAATAAAGGTACTCATACTAAAAGATGACAGTTCTATAAATCTAATTTGATAAGTGAATACACCATTGTAGGGTCTAATCTCTTTTAATACACTTGGGAAAAATGTATTTAACAGCTAACTATGAAGCTAAATAAGCTAGCCTCTCACTTCTGGAGGTTCAAATTTTGATTGATACAAGTGAAATGGACTCCTTGTATATTTATTGCACCACACTATAAATCCAGACAAGTTTCATACTCTTCAATTTAAATTGTACTTGAGAAGTCAGTTACACTTTTTTGGCAGGGGACAGCAGTGAGGGCTTCAGGCTGGGAGACCATTTCAGTTTAGAGTGAATGGTTATAACTATGTTACATAACCTTGTAAAACAGGGTTTATAATAGAAATGTTGGCATCATTCTAACCACAATGGAACAAGGAGGCAACATTTAATCTGCTTGGATCCATTTCCACCCTCAGTACCTATCAAGTCACATGCTTATGTTCCATTTCATGATCAGAAACAAACTGCTGCTTTACTGTGATTTTTGTAAGTTGCATACTACGACACTGTTATAGAAAAATCAATTACTTCTCCAAAATATCACATTTGGGGTTTAAGATTAAGTAGATGTGCTTCAATAAGCAAGAAAAATGAAGTAGATCATGCAAACAAAACATTAGTAAGTTACTGTAATAAAATGTATCATGTCAACCTTTGAAGGTAGAACATGTTTTGGAGATTGTCTCTAAATCTTAGTTTTATCAGATTAATACTTTAGATTACTTTTGTTATGTTATACCCTGCTGTAAGCAGTCTGTGCTAATTTTGATGCTATTACAGGAGAAAAGTCTGTGTTTGTCCCTGTGGCGCTTGTGCTACTTTAAAGCACTTATAAAAATAGCATAATCACTGTACAGTATTCCCACACAGCATACTTTAAGCTACTGCGTAACCTCTACTCAAGATATTGAAGCAAAGTCTATTTTTGAAGGAGGTGAGCTTCACACTTTGTAAGGGGACGAGAGAGAAACCCATTACAAGTGTTTTAGCTCCTAATCATCCAAAATATGAGCTATTCATAATCTAAAAAGCTTCTCTTTAAGGTTCATATTACAGTACTTTAATAGATTATGTTGTACTGTCTCAATGTGTGGTAAGATATTATCAGAATAGGATTACATTCAAAACTGCAGTATTAACCTTCAGGAGGAGGAGGAGATCTAACATTTCTTTTCATCTTAGAACAAACAAACACAAACAAAAACATTTTCTTTGTATGCATAGCCAAAGTTCTGAAACCTTTCAGTTACCTGTTAACCTATACTCAAGTCTCCAGTTCAGCACCAAGTAACGCTAAGAAGTTTGAGACGTGTAAAAAATTAACACATCCTTTACATCTCCTCTTTACACATTTTAGCTCAATTTCTGTAATTAACCTCTAGGACTCAAAAGCAGTCACACAAGTATCTTTAGAAAAGCAACTGCCAATAGAAATATTCTTAGCAGAAAACACACACAAGCGTTTAATGTAATTTTTTTTAATAGTGCAAAACGTACATAAACAGTGATTTTTACTAGCACATTGAGTAGGAAAAACGAGGGCTATTTAGAGAAATTTTCATGTTTGGCATAAAACTTTTCTCCCCTTCCTTGCATCCTTAGATGTGACAAACTGGAGTGCCCTACATTAATGCTATCTGAAAGTATTAACAATTTGTTCCACCTTTTACTGGTTAGAAAAGAGACACCATATATTTTGGTGTCACATTCTGTACGTAATTGCAAATGTTCAGCTGAGTTCAGTTAATCAATGCAAATTAGACTGATAATTAAGGAAAAAAACTATTCACTAACAAGGCATTCATTAACCAATCAGTCATGCTGCCATTTAATTTATGACCTATGTACAAAAATGTATGTGGTGTTCTGTATCTCCATTTTGAACACCAAATTTTAGAAAATACTGTTCTGTTTTATATAAATCTGGATTTGCTAATTAAAGATGCTATTTTATTTACTAATTTATTGCAATTAAATAATTTAGATGTATAGTATTAAGTACCACCAGTCAAGGCAATCACAAGGACTGTTTGATGTTCTCATAGCACCATGTAAGTAAACATCTCCTTGAGGAGAAAGACTGCTCTACTGAAATACAATCTACATATAATAAATCTTCTCATAATCATAATATGGAAAGCAAAGCTATCCAGAAATTCTTTTTAAACCTTTAGAAAGTGATAACATTAGTTAAATATTTTATATAACAAATCAAGATACTTTCAGTAGTTATTCCAACAATCAAATGGAAATCAAAAAGTTTTATGTAAACTTGCTTTTTAAAAAATAAACCACCACATAATTTGGCTTTAAAGTGTCAAAGTACTTTGTTCAAAGTATTTTACTGAGCACCTGAAAACTAATGTCAAACTACACTTTTGTAAAGAACCAGAGTAGATTTGCTCCAATTGCGAAATACTGAATTGTTCAAACACTGCAGAAGGAATTCCTAAAACAAGCTACCGTTTACTTCATTGATATTATTTATTCCAGTAATATCCCTTCCTATAAGGGTGCTATTAAGATCCAATATTCTGTTGCATTTCCAGTATTTCCAGACTAGTTTCAGTATTCCAAAAATTTGTATTTATGAGAAAATGGTAGTCTTAATCTCGAAAGCGAAAGATCAGGATTAATCTCATTAGTCAGACAGTTATTTCCTGGCATTAATCAAAATGGGTAATTCTAAAACCATTAGATTTGGGCTGGCAACAGGCCTTGTGATAATTGTATCAACATAAAAATAGGTTGTGCAACTAGCAGGCCACTTCTGTATTTCAAGCCATTGAATTCTATAGATAAAATATGTTCATGGAAGCATGAGTGTCAGCAACGCCATTGTCTCTTAAAACTGAAGTTCCCTAGGAGATTAGACACATGAAAGAATGTCTTGTGAAGAATATAATAGAATCTAATAGGCAAAAAAGTACCGTAAGCTTCAACGCACCTTATGCCCAAAGACAAGCTGTGCTAATTATTTTGGCCCTGCCACTCTCCAAACACCCGCTTCATAACCTGTCATCATGCCAAAATACAATGTTAAAATACTGTACATAAAGTCTTGGGATTGAAAGAGAAGAAATATTTTAATTTCACATTCTTACTATGAATGCATTGGCCTACCAAGTATGAATGTTTATAAAGTAACCAAGTCATACCTTTATACAGTATATTATTTATATAATGGCTGAGTATAGATATTCTTATGGTAGTTTTAGAATGCAACATAATTTAAAGTGTTCAAAATTTTGCAAATTTCAAATCAACTAAATTTTTTTTTCAGTTTAAAAACTAGTTATTTATATTTTCACTATATCAGACAGGCAAACAACATCTCTAAATATTTAAAGACAAGTCTCAAAGTAAACTGTACAAGGTTTCCATTTAAAATATTCCCCACTCAAAAGGCACTAAGTGGTTTAAGTGTGCAAGTGACTTCTTGGAAGAAACTGTGTGCAAACAGAGCCTGCTTAACTAGCTCTACAGGCTTTAAATTTTTGTAATGTTCTACAAAGTATTGCTAGTAAATGGTATGTATGATCAGACTTTATAAAGAGCTGAATTCAGTCAGTGCACAGAATCACATATCTCTTTTACTTTCTGATTGAAGTCTTCAGGTTGATCAGCATACACATAATGACCAGCCCCAAGGATAGCCTGGGAGGAGGAAGTAGAAAAAGAGAAGTCAGAATAACAAGAATGTCAACAAATCCTGAAACATTTGAACATGGGAAAAACATACATTAGGAAAAATAAAAATAAATAAATATCCAAACCTTCACACATAATCATGAGTCTGTTATTACATAGTGAGAAGGACAGGCAGTATGACCAGACATGGGGGACAGTAAGTTCCTTTGGTCACCTGAACAAAAACGCCAGGCCAGGATTTCCAAACAGGTTTTTACACCTAAATCAGACACTTGATTTTCAAAAGGACTGAGATCAATGGGAGCTGGTAGTTGCTCATTTCTTTTGAAAATTTCTAACATCTACTTAAGATGTCTAAATGTGGATGTAGAAGCTTATATCAAACTTTAGGTTCCTTTATTTTAAATCTTGGCGCCAACTCCTGTACATTACATTACAAGTGCTAATACACCTCTACCCCGATATAACCCGACCCGATATAACCCGAATTTGGATACAACACAGTAAAACAGCGCCTGGGGGAGGCGGGGCTGCGCACTCCAGCGGATCAAAGCAAGTTCAATATAACACGGTTTCACCTATAATGCGGTTAGATTTTTTGGCTCCCAAGGACAGCGTTATATTGGGGTAGAGGTGTATTAAAATCAGACAAATCTAACAAGTGTTAGAATGTGCATTAGATGAGAACATTGATTAAAAAACTGACAGCCTATTGCACTCAATCCATATTGATTCAGCTGTGAGACTGGCTTCCAGCATAAGGAGGTAACAAGCAAACTGGGGGGGGGGGGGGATAGGGAGAAAGTTGGTTCCTCAATAGAAAGAACAATCATTACATGTAAACAAGCTTTACATGTTAAGCTTGCTACCAAAATGCAGCTCCAACTCTCCCCAAGAAAATCTGGACAGTGGTTCTTTGGCTCCTTCCCATCTAAATACTTACAGAATGTCTGAATGTTTTTCATCTCTTATGAAACGTATGCTCCGGGAAAGACTGAAAGAGCACTACAATAGATGATTAAGAACTGACTGAGGGCTTTAATTGCTGAGGAAACTCTAGACTGTGGCAATAGCTTGTTTGTCATTTCAACCCTCTAAATTAACTGCTATGATAATCAGGGAAAAGTCAAGTCAGATGCTGAAAATCACATCTGCTGGCACCCTCCTGAATAGTTTTTTTGTTTTGTTTTTTGTTTTGGTAAAATTATCTAAGGGCCATTGCAACCACACCTGATATTTCTGTAATTTAGTTCTCTCCATGCCCAGACTGGTAAAGCAGGCCATTTTACAGTACTCTATGGGAAAGGCACCTGAATAATTTCCACTTAATTTTATATTGAAGCCATTATCCTCTTTTGAGCCTCCCTTCCCTGAAATTACAATTCACTTGCACTTCGGAGGGACAATTACTGTTTTGGAATTTCTAACTCTCTAGGAATCGAGACAAGTTATCTTAAGAGAAGAGAAATACTAGGAAGCTACAGAAAGTCACAAAATAAAATTTAATTAGAAATAAAGAGATCTAGTTAGATACTAAAATAAGCATTGCTAGGGAGACACTTTACCAAGAACGGGAATACTACCTACAAGGAGACATTGGAAGAAGCCTCTCTCTCACCCTAAAGGATGCCTTTCAGTGTCCCCATTTTTCTTTCTGTGTTGCATTTGCCTTTTATAACCCACCTCTTGGCTGACAAAATGTTAACCTGAATTAGAATAGGACATTAAATTAGCTCTCCTGTCCCTCAGAAAACCCAGACCAGATTGGTTATAACTGTTTGAATGACTCATGCATGTCCTACTCTTCTACTCCCCACTCCCTAACTTCCGAAGAAGTGAGGTTTTTACTCACGAAAGCTTATGCCCAAATAAATCTGTTAGTCTTTAAGGTGCCACCAGACTCCTTGTTGTTTTTGTAGATACAGACTAACACGGCTACCCCCTGATACTTGACTCCCTAACTGTAACTTCTGTTATAGGAAGTCTGCTTGTTAAGCAATAACAGATAACTTTTGATAAATATATTTTTATTCACAAACATGTGTCACCATTTCAGGAAGAGGAGAAATGCTCTATAGAAGGATTTGACTTTCCCTAATCCTCCTATGCTGTATTGGGCGGTATTTTTGAGTCAATTATAAAACCAGGAAATTAAGAGAAAAATCTCATCTTGTCCACACTCCTTTCTCCCTGTACCTACTTCTGATACACATGCATAGTCATTACCATCTTTTGTTCAACTTAATGACCTACAATATATTATGTCCAGAGCATGTTTGGGCAAGTTACTGGTCAGTCACATCCGGAAGACCACGTAGCAGTAATATGATATCCAACACATTCCAAGATCTGACCAACTCAAAAAAGTAATTCGTACATCCATATTCAACCGTCACAGCTGTCTAGTATGATTTTGAATATGAATGGTAATAGTAAATTTCATTTAGTTCCTTAGAAAAGTGGCCAGTGTGTGTGTGTAAATATTAATCTAGGATGTAAGCACACACATCTGAAAGAGTAGCTCTCCTCACATATATAAATAAAGCCACATTGGCTGGAAAGACAAAATTGAAGATTTCTGCAATGATTGAAATGAGGGCACTTCCAAAACTTCAGCAGAAAACAGTTACCACTTATAAAAAATGTACGCACTACACAAAATGATTGGAACAATTATCACATTGAAGATTCCTTGATTAAGTAGTATGTAAATTTAGACTAAGTATTTTTTCTTTACAAAATACATTTCATTAGAACACTGTGGAGTTCATACTTTTTTAGACAGAAAAGATGACCTTACGTTTAAATTCCTGGACTGGAAATTAGGAAGAAATGTGGCTCAGTTCTGAATGCCACAACCAAATTTCCTTTTGACTTGAAACAAGTCACTTACTCTCTCTTGAGCCCCAGTTCCCCCACATGAAAAAAATTGAGATAAAAAGAGAGTTATTAACCTTTCTGTAACTGTTTGTCTTTGAGATGTGTTGCACATATCCATTCAAATGTAGGTGTGTGTGCACTCCAAACACAGTTACTTGAAATTTTTCCCTTAGTGGTATCCATTGGGTCGGCTCTAACACCCTCTGGTATCAGGTGCTCAAAGTGCTGGTATAAGGGGCCCTGCCAACCCTGCCCTCCTTCAGTTTCTTCTTGCCAACCGCCTCTGAAGAGGGGAGTGAGGGTGGGTTTTGGAATTGACATGTGCAACACATCTCGAAGAACAACAGTTACAGAAAAGTTAGTAAGCTTGCACATGTCCATTCCAATGTAGGTGACTCACAAACAGTTGTCCCATAGGTGGGTTTGGAGATCAAGTGCAGGCTGACTGTAACACAGCCCAGCCGAAACTGGCATCGCCTCAAGCCTGTTGTGTAATGACCTAGTACATTGTGAAGGTATGAACTGATGACCAGATGTCCTGAAGTGGATCATGTGCTAAAAAAAAGCAGCGGAAGAGGCTTGAGAACTTGTAAAGTGAGCCGTTAAGTCAGCTGGGGGCAAAATGTTCATGAGGGTGTAACATGCCTTGATACACTAAGTGATCCACGATAAGGTTCGCTGTTCAGAAATGGGGAGACATTTCATTCTTTCTGCTATTGCTATGAACAGCTGAATGTATCTGCAGAATGGTTTGGTACTTTGTATTGTAGAAGGCCAGGGCACACCCAACATCTAATGAGTGGAGGCGCTGTTCCTCCCTGTTATCATGTGTTTTAGGGTAGAACACTGGCAGGAAAATTGTTTGACTCCAATGAAAAACTGTGATACAACTTTCAGGATCAGTGATAGGTGCAGTTGCAGCTGGGCTGTATCCTTAAAAAAAAGTGTATGGGGCTCTGAAGTAAGAGCTCATTTCTCTGAAACCCGTCTGACTGAAGCGATGGCCACCAGAAAGGCTACTTTCCAAGAGAGGAGTAACTGAGAATGTTGAGAAGGGGTCCGGCTAGCAGATTTGTTTTTAAATCTACTTTCTTGGCTCCCTGAAGCATCGAGCTCAGGTCAGGTGAATGACTCTCCCTCTGGCTCTGGGCTCTTCCTTTCATTAACCTGTCAACTCAAATCCAGGCTGGCAAGAAAGGGAGACTTAGCTGAAATTAATCAACCCCAGCTGACCTGGGATGTGCTACCTACTACAGAGCAGCAACAAAGAACACATTTGGGTAAAAACAGTGAGAATATTGTCAGTGGTTCAAACGGGGGTCCCGTGAGTTTTGACAGGACTAGGTTTAGGTCCCATGGGGGGTGGGATTCCTAACTTGGAGGAATATCATCTCCAGGCCTTTGAGGAACCAGAGTACCATGTCATGTGAAAAGATAGAACAGTTGTCGATCTTGGAATGAAAGGCCGAGATGGCCGCTAGACGAACCTTTACTGAGGAAAAGGCTAGCCCTTGCTATCTTAGCAAAAGCGGGTAGTCTAGAATGAGATGCAGAGAGAACTACAGAGGCAGGGCCTGTCGTTGTGAACACTAGCTGGAGAACCTCTTCCATTTTGACAGGTAGGTAGCTCTGGTGGAAGGCTTTCTACTGCTCATTAGGACCTTGTGGACTTGCTCTGACCAAACTTGCTCCTCTGGATTCAGCCATGGAGCTTCCAGTCAGACAGGTGCAGCGATGTGAGGTTTGGGTGCAGCAGTCGACCAGGATCCTGGGATATTACATCTGTGTGCGACAGGAATTGCAGGGGTGTCTCTATGGACATGCCTAGCAGGATGAAGAACCAATGCTGCCAGGGCCAGGAGGATAACCCATGCTCAGTCCCACTTGATCTTCATCAGAAACTTGTAAATCAACGGGATAAAAGTGTGAAGGATAAAGGAGTGAAAGCATAGTACAGGTGCCTCGTCCATGGTAACAGGAACGCATCTCCGAGAGACCCCAGGCTGTGGCCCCTCAGGGAACAGAACTGATAGTATTTCCTGTTGGATCGGGTGGCAAACAGGTCTATAAGGGGAATCCCCTGCTGTCAGAAGATGTCCCTTACAACGTCTGGATGAAGAGACCATTCGTGGTGAGAGGAGAAAGACCAGCTGAGGCGATCTGCTAGCTGGTTCTGAGTCCCAGGAAGGTAGGCTGCTTCTAGAGTGTGATGCAGAGTATCCACAGGCAGAATGCTTCCTGGTATGGGAGGGAAGAACGTGCACCATCTTACCTGTTTATGTAGAACATAGCCATCGTATTGTCCGTGAGGACTGAAAGAGATTTGCCTGTCAAGTGAGGTAGAAACACCTGGCATGCTAGACATACTGCCCTGAATTCCCTGACATTGATGTGCAGGGAGAGCTCTTCTTGGGTCCAAAGGCCTTGGGTTCTGATGGGTCTTAAGTGGACTGCTCAACAGAGGGTTGATGTGTCACATTCAAGGGACAGGGATGGGTGAGGTCTCGAGAAGGGTACCCCCGTGCATACCGTGGGGCTGTCCAGTCAGCATTTGTCCAGTGATGAGATGAGGCTGAGCCCGTGAGAACTGAGTCCAGGTGATGGTGAGAGAGGGAATAGACCAGGGCTAGCCAGGCTTGCAGGGGTCTGAGTCTTAGCCTTGCGTGCTGCACTACATGTGCGCACAACGCCATGTGGCCCAGGAGACTCAGGCACTTTCGTACGGTCGTGATTGGATAGCTTCGGAAAGATCGTATCAGGGATGCAATCATGAGGAACCGGTTGTTTGGAAGCAGAGCCCTCGCTTGCATTGAGTCGAGTTTTGCCCCTATGAACTCTACCCTTTGGACCAGGAAAGTTCAACAGAAGGCCCAATACATAGAAAGTTAATTGAAGGAGATGGATGTCGGCCTCTACTTGAGTTCTGGACCAACCCTTGATCAGCCAGTCGTCCAGGTATGGAAATATATGGATTCTACTGCCAGACATTTTGTGAAAACTTGCAGAGTGGCCAAAAGGGAGCACTGTGAACTGGAAGTGACTTTGGTTCACTACAAATCTTAAGAAACGTTTGTGACCAGAGAAGATTGAAATGTGGAAGTAAGCGTCCTTTAGATTGAGGGTGAAATACTAATTCCTGGGATCCAGTGAAGAGATGATGTAGGCCAAGGAGACCATGCAGAACTTCAGGTTCTTTAGAAATCGGTTGAGACTGCGCAGGTCTAAAATGGGTCTGAGACACCCCCACATGGCTTTCGGAATTAGGAAATAGTGGGAATAGAACCCCTTTCCTCTCAAGCGAGAGGGAACTTGTTACACAGCTCCCACCCAAAGGATGGACTGGGCTTCTTGTTCCAATAGGAGCTCATGAGAAGGGTCCCTGAAGAGGGACAGAGAGGAGGGGTGGGCAGGTGGGGTGGGCAAGAATTGGATGGTGTAACCCAGTTCTATGGTGCTGAGGACCCATCCGTCTGAAGTAATCTGGGTCCAGGCATCCAGGAAATAGGAAAGCTGGTCAGAAAAGGGGGGGGTGGGGGGGGGGTAAGCTGGATGCGGTGTAGAAGAGATTGTGATGTCAGCCTCGATCGTCTCATCAAAAGGAATGCTTTGACAACCTGGGGTGCCTGGGGGCTGACTGAATAGGGCCTGTTCAGGATGACTGGGGATGGGGCTTTCACCTAAACCCTTTGTTCCTTCTCTTCTGGTGGCCCTGACAGGCTATTTGAGGGAAGTAACGGCTTGGCTGCTGAGGCCTGTATTGCTTCCTGGCACCTGCTAGTATGCAGAGCCCTGGGGATTTCAAGGTCACATGGGAGTCCTCCGAGAAGAGCGACAATCCCTCAAATGGGAGGTCCTGGATGCTCTGGGTGTACCTCCTGAGGGAGACCCGAGGATTGAAACCAGGAGTTCCTATGCATTGTCACTGCAGTCACCCTCGATCTGGCTGTGGAGTCAGCGGCATCCAGGGCTGCTTGCAGGGAGGCCTGAGCTACAGTTTTCCCTTCCTCAGTTAGGGAGGAAAACGCCTGTCTGGGGGAGAAGATCCTTGAATTTAATCAAGGATTCCCACATGTTGAAGTTGTAGTGCCCCAACGGGGCCTGCTGGTTTGCTATACAAAGTTGCAGGCCCCCTGATGGGTAAGCCTTGCACTCCAAGAGGTCTAGCTTTTTAGGTCCTAGCCTTTGGCACAGAGCTCTGCTGTCCCTGGTGGTCTTGCTCATTGGGTGCCACAACCATCAATGATCCCGGGAGGGATGGGGGCGGAGAAGAGGAACCAACACCCCTTGGCCGGAACAAAGTATTTACGTCCTGATCATTTCGCCATCAGTGGAAGGGAGGCAGGGGTTTGCCACAGGGCTTTAATAGAGTCCATGGTGGCATCGTGTAGCAGCAGAGCCATTCTGGATGGGCCTGCTTGCGACAGAATATCCAGGAGGCTGTGTGTCACCTCCTTAACCATCTGTTTGGACTCTAGGCTTGAGGCTACCTGTTTTAGCAGGTGCTAATACACCTTATGGTCATCTGGAGGTGGAGAGACCCCAGGTGCCACTGTGGCCTCACCCAGAGAAGAGGAGGAGGAGGCTAAAGCCTGATGGGGAGCCTCAATTGGTCTCAGTGTCTGCAGGCCTCAGTGTCTGCAGGAGCTTGCAGGGCTTCCTCTTGGGGTTTGGTGCAGTGTTTGGTACCAGAGTATCTCTGTGCAGTATCAGGGTGCTCTAGCCTCCGAGATGACCGAATAAGAGCGTCTTGAAAGGCACTTTGAAGTGGGTGAAACCCCCAACAGTTCCAATAAAGCCACTGCATGGTAGTTGGGTCCCCTGGATATGGTGGCCATGCACCCGGAGGCCCCGATTAACCTACTGCCATGATGGAGTGGAAATGGCCCAGGGAGCAGCGGGGTTGGCTGCTTTGGCGGGGTAGTACACTTCTGCCTCCGAGTCTGCTGAGGACTGAGGTGTGCTGCAGAGACCAGGGCGGTGCCATGCCACTGGGTGCCAGAGAAGGCTGCTTAGGGGCCCTTGAGGATCTCAGCAAGGGTTCCCCCTTGGACATTTGACACAGTTCTGGTTGAGGTGCTGGCGTCGATTCCCTGCTGCTTGGGGGCACTGATGGTGCCAAGTCTTGACCCTCCAGGGAGCCTAGTACTGGCAGAGTTAGAAGATCCTTTGCAGCTGCGAAGGCTTCGGGGGTTGACGGGACAGTAAACTATCCGGTACTGTGGTCCTGAGTGGGTGTCGTAGGACATGCCAATACTGGGACTGTGGGCAACTGGCAATGTGGCACCAGGGATGGAGAGAGGCCCAGCACATGTCTCGCCCTCTCCCTGTCTCTTTTATCCTTTTGCACCAGAGACCGGCTCTTCTCCTGGCACTGGCAAAGATGATCGGTGCCAAGTCTCAGCGCAGCTCTGAATCTGTTCTTAAGCTGCCTCCATAAGGAGGACATTCGAAAGAGCAGTCCTTCTGGGTCCGGGGCTTGAACTCTTTACAAATTTGGCAATGGTCTTTCCTATGAGCTACCCCTAAGCACGTCAGACAGCTCGAGTGTGGGTCGCTCAAAGGCACAGACTTCCTGCATGACGCACAAGGCTTAAACCCCAGTGACTGAGGCATGCCTCAGCACTGGGACAAATGACAACTCTGCTATCTAAGAGCAGAGTCGTCCAATCTATGTAAAAACTAACTACTAAAAATTATGAGCATTATTTACACTAAAAGGTTAGGAAAGAGAGGAGATTGCCTAAGCAACGAGAGGTTTCAGCAACCGTCACGGGCGGTAAGAAGGAACTGAAGCAGGGTAGAGCCCCTTATCCCGGTGCTATGAGTGTGCGACACCAGAGGGTGCTAGAGCCGACCCAACAGATACCACGAAGGGAAAGATTACTGGCAACTTTGCTTGGGGCGTGCACACACCTACATTGGAATGAACATGTGCAAGCACTCGAAGAATACTTATTTTCTCCCACCCTTGTTCTGGTATAGAAATCAGATCAGATATCCTATCCAGAGTTTTAAACTATAAGACTACCATTCCAGGGCTGGCACCAAACAGGACGAAGAATGGATACAATCTACACAAACCCATAAAAAGAAAAAACAAGGGCTAGAAAAATTCACTTACTATTGTCTTTACGTATGAATTTGGTCGCAGAGACTGGATGGTACTACCAGAATTGCCGTCTATACAAGAACGTGCTCCATAAATCACAGTGATAGGAATATCTTGATGCATGCGAGCGATCCGCTGTAACATTGGTCTTTTTGCCCATCCATAAGGAACAGTCATGTTCTTGAAAGCAGTTTCACCACTTAAAATGTCAAATGAAATAAGTGCAAAGTAACGCACATTAGAAACAAACTCAACTATACATACAAAATTATGGAGTCTAAATTAGCTGTTACCACTCAAGAAAGATCTCAAGTCATCGTGGAGAGTTCTCTGAAAATCATCTGCTCAATGTGAAATAGCAGTGAAAAAAGCTAACAGAATGTTAGCAACCATTAGGAAAGGGATAGATAATAAAACAGAAAATATCATAATGCCACTATATAAATCTATGGCACACCCACACTTGGAATACTGCATGTAGGTCATGGTAGTCTTATCTGAAAAAAGATAATAGAATTGGAAACGGTACAAGAGAAGGACGACAAAATGATTAGTGGCATGGAACAGCTTCCATATGAGGAGAAATTAAAAAGACTGGGACTGCTCCACTTTAAAAAGAGAGGGAGATATATGATAGAGATCTATAAAAATCATGAGTGGTGTGGAGAAAATGAATAGAGAAGTGTTATTTAGCCCTTTACATAACACAACAACCAGGGGTCACCAAATGAAATTAACAGGCAGCAGGTTTAAAACAAACATAAGGAAGTACTTCTTCACTCATGCACATTGAACCCGTGGAACTCATTGCTAGGGGATGTTGTGAAGGCCAAAAGTATAACCAGTGTTGTTGCCAACTTAGCTACTTTGTCACTAGATTTGGCGACTTTTTAGTTTTCTTAGCGAGAAAATAAGTTTCAAAGTGACCAGTGACAAATCTAGTGACTTTCACTGCCAATTACAGTGACATTCAAAGAAGTCACCAATATGTATAGTCACAAAATCATTCACAAGCAGCTCAATAGTGTTAATAAAATCCAATCCATGCTATTATTATTATTATTATTATTTACAGAGTTAAACATTTTATTAAAGCTAATGTTAAAATTATATAATACATCGGTTATGAAAGAGTGTCTGTACATCTGGGTATAATGCTTAAATTATCAAAAAGTACAAATGTTGGTTTAAAAGTAATACAATATATATAGTACATAATTAGCAATAACCCAAATAAGATTAATAAATTTAACTACTACATTCTGTTGCACACCAAGTCAATGTTGTTATGTCTCAATTGAGCATGTCCTCGGAGGGAATCGCATTCCAGGGCTTCTTGGGCTGAGATTACTATAATCTGCAGGTGAGGAAACAAAGTTTGTGGAGGCTAATTAAATAATTTGCTAAAGCCAGGCACACTTTGGAGAGAGCAGCCCATTAGCCAGACTTGTTTTTACCCAAATGTGTTCTTTGTTGCTGCTCTGTAGTAGGTAGCACATCCCAGGTCAGCTGGGGTTGATTAATTTCAGCTAAGTCTCCCTTTCTTGCCAGCCTGGATTTGAGTTGACAGGTTAATGAAAGGAAGAGCCCAGAGCCAGAGGGAAGAGGCATTCACCTGACCTGAGCTCGATGCCTCAGGGAGCCAAGAAAGTAGATTTAAAAACAAATCTGCTAACCGGACCCCTTCCCAATCCCACCGCTTCCAGGGTTTGATTTTTGAAAACAGCTGGGCTGCTAACCCCAGGCCAAGCCAGGGAAGGAGTAAAAGCGAGCCAAAATCATGCAAGCTCCACCTTCGATCCTGTAGTAAGAGCTTCATCCCTGGAGATACAGTGCCCCCCGCCCCATTGGGGCACATGGTCCTGTCTCATCCCACCCCATCTTCCATCCGTGTGGCTTTCCTCACTGGCTAACCTGCCTCCCGCGCCCTGCCCGCTTTATTAGCGATCTTCCCCTGCATCACAGGGTGCACTACCTACTACGGAGCAGCGAGAAAGAATACATTTGGGTAAAAACAAGCCCTGGCTAATGGGCTGCTCTCTCCAAATTGTGCCTGGCTTTAGCAAAATATTTAATTAGCTTCCATAAACTTCTTTTCCTCACTTGCAGATTATAGTGATCGCAGCCCAAATAGCCCTGGAATGCGATTCCCTCCGATGACATGCTCAACTGAGACATAAGGACATTGAGTTGGTGTGCAACACTACTGAGCTGCTTGTGAATGATTTTGTGACTGTACTCACGCCTGAGCACACATTTTTAATATAAATAAACACACACACACACAAAATCAATTCTCTGGAAATTTTATTTAGTGACATTTTTGACTCCTTTTGAGTGCTTAAACAGCTACATCTAGCGACTTTTCAGGGTCTGTCTGGTGACTTCCTGCTATGTGAAGTTGGCAATATGAGATTCTGGGTTCAAAATGAATTAGGTAAGTTCATGGAGGATAGGTCCATTAATGGCTATTAGCCAAGATGGTCAGAGATGCAACCCCATCTCTGGATGTCCCTAAACCTCTGAGTGGGTGGGCCTATACAACAGAGGATGGTCATTCAAAATTGCCCTGTTCTGGTCATTCCCTTTGAAGCATCTGATACTGGCCACTGTTGGAAGACAGGATACTAGTTAGACCATTGGTCTGACCCAGTGGGGGCATTCTTATAAGAACATCCTTTCCATTGAAACTTAGCTCCCAAGTGTTCAGCCAAAGTTAAAAAAAAAAAAAAAAAAAAAAGAGAGAGAGAGAAACAAACTCAAACTTGGTGGACCTAAAATTAGGATTGCAAAGAGATAAATGAACAAGCAAAGTTCAATATTGTTTTGCTTTTAAAATTAACACATTAAATGCTAGCAGCCTAACAAACAACCTTACAATAAAAAACCAGTGTGCGTGCATTACTGGGGGCACTAAAGGAGGAGAAGGGTGGCTGTTGAATTATGAAACAGATTAATTTCAAAAATATTTTGGCAAACTTATCACCTGGGTGACTGTACGTTGCAGTGGTAGATATATTCAGTCACAGTGTTATCATCAAACATAGAGGAATATTTTCGCTTAAAGTCTGGTCTTAAACGCTGTACAAGGCTTAATCCTGTTAAAAAAAAAAAAGTTTAAAAAATAATTATGGGAGAGCTGGTAGTAACTTCCTTTATTTAGGTTGACTAACACTTTCCCATTATAAAAAGGTCCCGGAGGTTGTGGCTGAGATAATTTTGGACAAGTCACCATCTCCCCTTCCATCATTTGCGTTCCTTAGGAAAATTCTGGCACCATGTATGATATCAAAACAAATGGACACAAACATTCTAAAAAGAATGGGCACCACACTGCATCAGAGCAGCAGCCGCAACCCCCCCAACCCCCCCCCACACACACACATGCTGTATGGCGAAGGCCTGAGAGCAGCTGCAGCAGAGAGGGAGTAAAGGGGTCAAGATAGAGGAACTGGGCTGGGCCAGGCTCCACTAAGCCAACTCTCCAGACCCAGCACTTGGCTCCAACAAACCATTCCCCACCCTGAGGACTCTACATGGGGTAGGAGCACCCCAACTCCTGGCAGGGAGGATGTGCTGGAGGAGATAGCCAGTCCTTTAACTCCTGGACCTTGCATATGGCCTGAGTGGCTCATAACCCCCTCTTGGAGGAACAGCCTTCTCCTGTTGCCAGCTGATTTACTTAGTCCTGTAGCTCAAGAGGTAGACGTCTGGGCTGGAGGTTTGCTGGCTGAACCCTACTGATGATGTGGGAACTATAGTACACCTCTACCCCAATATAACGCGACCCGATATAACACAAATTTGGATATAACGCGGTAAAGCAGTGCTACGGGGGGGCGTGGCTGCGCACTCCGGTGGATCAAAGCAAGCTTGATATAACGCGGTTTCACCTATAATGCGGTAAGTTTTTTTGGCTTCCGAGGACAGCGTTATATCGAGGTAGAGGTGTAATTGAATTTAAGGGGTTTTTTAAAACCTTTTTCTTAAAAAAAATTCTCTAGGAAATTACATATAAAAACTACATTATAAGAACAACATTATTTTGGTTGCAAAACCAAGCACTTGAAAATTAGGGAATGTCACAATTAAAGTTGTCCATGCAATCCTCATTCTGTCCTTTTGTACACATTAAGATATTGTTCGTAGCTTTCTTTTCATTTTCAAGTGGTTAACTTTGCAACCTTAAAAGAACGTTATTTAACATATTTTGTATATGTAATCATACAACTCAGAGTTAGTCTAACTCTACTCTCAGTGACGCCAATAACCGTTTTACCATTGGCTTCAATGATAGTAAAGTTAGGACACCACTGAGTTGTTTTGAAAATCCTATCCATAATCCACTATTAAATGCCTTTTCCAGTATCTGGGGCATGAATGAGGGATTGCTGGCTGAAGGTCAACCCAGATAAGACAGAATCGGTGCTAGTAAAAGGGGGTAGCAAACGGAAGACATGTTGAAGACTATATCTCCATCTTTAATTGAAGATGTGACCTCACCATTTATGACTTGGGTTTATAATCTGGAGGTAAGGTTCAATCCTCAAATGCTGGTAAACAGTCACAGCAACAGCAAGGATCATAATGCTGCTTCCCCCACCAGTTTCTGGCAAAGGGCTATGACCATTTATGTAGACCTTGTCACCATGATCCATGTTGTTATAATCTTGAGATCAAACTATTGCAATATACTTTATGTAGGGTTACACTTTAAATCAGTTCAGAAACTGAACCTAATGCAATAGGTTGCAACTCACTTATTAAGTGGAGGTTTTAGTCATGAGCATGACACCAATGCTAGGTTATTTGCACTGGCTTTTCGTATATTCTACATAGAGTTTAAAATGCCGTTTTAGATTTACAACCCCAAAACTGGCTTTGGACCTAGTATTTGAGAGACTGCTTATTTCTATGTACCATCCTGCTACAAATGAAGTGCCTGCACTTCAATAAAGTGGAGACTACCAGCAGGGCATTTTCCGTGGGTGGCCCCATTTTGGAATGCACTTTCCACTCTGTCATAAGTCCAAGTTTATTGATCTTAAGGCGACATTGCCAAATATTTTTCCTGGAATGTAGGGTGAGAGAAGGAAGCAAAGGGCTGCGATATATTGGTGAGTGTGAGGGTCATCTCCCTTTTCAGTTTTAAGACTACTTCTGTATTTGCTTTTGTTGATCAAGTCAGCTTGTATTTTTAATGTTTATCAAAGACAACTTGAACCTTTGGATAGGTTTTTTTGTGCGTGTTGTCTAGATAATTTAAAAAATGAATACTCCACATTAAATCAAGTAATAGAGTTTCTAACTTATAAATGGATTTAATTATTCTCATCCCGTCACCAGAAAGAATCTCACCCCCTCATCGGAAAGTCAGAATCTACAGTTAATCCACAACAGAATAGGAAGAAAGGAACCCCTTCCTTATGTGAAAAAATTGAACAGATGTTCATGAAGAATTACAACAGAAGCTAGGATTGTTGGGGGTTTTTAAATCTATGAAAGACTATGAACAACGGTTGCATTTTAGAGAAAATTTTCTTTGGCACAGCAATCTATTTTTAAATTAGAATTTCCACATTCCCCAAAAAGAGTGGAATACTGTTAAGAATAACTAAACTGAATTTTTAAGTTAGAGGCATCATCTGTTAGCTTTATTTCTGTGCAACCACTTGATAATCGAATAGTCCTATTATGTAAATTAGAAAAGCCTCTACTTCAAAGAGTAATCTTGTTTGCAAAGTAACAAATTAATATGTCCAAAAGGCTAATTACCTTAGTCAAGCTTTTAAAACACACAAAAGCCTCTTTCCAATTTGCATATTAAATTATATTATATATATTTTAAAGAATACAGGTAGTTCAAATGTAAACAAAGGCTAGATATTCCACTTTTTTTTTTTTAAACTCATGATAGATGGGTGATGTGGCTCCAGATGCTTTATGAAATAAATGATGGGCCAAAAACTATTTATAAGAAGGCAATTAGCAATTATAAGAAGGCAACATCTTAATGAAGTGTTTGCTCTGTATTCATATTTAAAATAAATAGAAATAGTATTTTAACAAATATTAATTAGCACTCACCAAAGGGTCCTGCTAACCTGAGCCCAGCTAATGGATTAAATGGACTCAACATAGCTCCTAGTGCTTTAATCCAGATTGGAATTGGTCTTTCTTGTTCAGCATTGTCAGGCCTCTCTGGAAAACCCCATGGCTCCACTAAGATAAGGTGCTTTACCCTGTTGGCAAAAAAGGTTTGGGAGGTTTAGTGTATATAAAATGGTTTGAAGTCTCTCACAATTTATTGTGAAATGAGAAATATTAAAGCTAGCTATCTGAAAATTAAATAATCTATGTTATTCACCATCACTGTCATATCCTATGATCAAATTTCTGATCCCTCATTAGCATAAGAAAGTAAAATCGAAGAGAAGAATCAACACAAAACCAGCTGTTAGGCACTGTATTCTGTGAGCTAGAAAGATGAGATTTGTCCTTGTAAATCAAGTAGAGGGTATAGCAGAAGGGGTAATCACTAGCAGCCAGCATGGATTTTACCAAGAACAAATTATGCCAAACCAGCTTGATTTCCTTCTGTGACAGGCTAACTGGCTTGGTGGATAGGGGAAATGCAGTGGACATAATGCATCTGGACTTCAGCAAGGCTTCTGACTCAGTCCCACATGACATTCTGGTACGTAAGCTGGAGAAATGCGTGCTTAGCAGAACTACCATTAAGTAGATACACAATTGGTTAAACAATCACAAAGAGTAACTGTTAATGAAATGATGTCAGACTGGAGGTCTCAAGTGGGGTTCCAAAAGGATCTGTGGTGGGTGCAGTGTTCTTTAACATCTTTATTAATAACCTGAATGTAGGAATAGAGAGCATATTGATCAAATTTGCAGATGACACAAAACTGGCGGGGGGGTGGAGGGTTGCCAACACTTTGGAGGGCAGAGCTAAAATTCAAAGGGCTCTTGATAAATTGGAGAACTGGGCTATAGACAACAAAATGAAATTCAACAAAGACAAATGTAAGGTGCTACACTTGGTGAAGAAAAACCAAATGCACAAATACAGAACAGGGGATAACTAGCTTGGCAGCAGCATTACTGAGAAGGATCTGGGAGTTGTGGTGGATCACAACCTAAACATGAGTCAGCAGTGCAAAAAACGCAAATGCAATTTTAGGTTGCATTAACAAAGGCACAGCATGCAAGTCATACAAGGTGACAGTACCACTCTACTCAGCACTGGTTAGGCCTTAGCTCAGTGGTTCTCAAACTTTTGTACTGGTGACCCCTTTCACATAGCAAGCCTCTGAGTGCGACCCACCTTATAAATTAAAACACACTTTTTTATACATTTAGTGCCATTATAAATGCTGGATGCAAAGTGGGGTTTGGAGGTGGAGGCTGACAGCTTGCGACCCCCATATAATAACCTCGTGACCCCCTGAGGGGACCCGACCCCCAGTTTGAGAACCCCTGCCTTAACTGGAGTACTGTGTCCAATTTTAGTCACCAATGTATAGAACAGGGGTCGGCAACCTTTCATAAGTGGTGTGCCGAGTCTTCATTTATTCACTCTAATTTAAGGTTTCGCGTGCCAGTAATACATTTTAAAGTTTTTAGAAGGTCTCTTTCTATAAGTCTATAATATATAACTAAACTATTGTTGTATGTAAAGTAAATAAGGTTTTTAAAATGTTTAAGAAGCTTCATTTAAAATTAAATTAAAATGCAGAGCCCCCAGACCAGTGGCCAGGACCCGGACAGTGTGAGTGCCACTGAAAATCAGCTTGCGTGCTGCCTTTGGCACGCGTGCCATAGGTTGCCTACCCCGGTATAGAAAGAAGGTAAAGAAACTGGAAAGGATTCAGACGTGAGCGACAAAGATTATCAAAGTGATGGAATACATATAAACAAAGACTGAAGGAACTGTGTATGTTTAATTAGGAAAAGGAGACACTAAGGGGGGACATGAAAGTGGTCTTCAAATATTTGAAAGGCTGCCATAAAAAATTATGGAGAAAAGTTCTCTTGACAGAGAGGGCAGGACAAGAGGCAATGGGTTCAAACTACAGCATAGCAGATTTGGATTAAATCTCAGGAAAAGCTTCTTAACTGTATGAACAGTAGGACAATGAAACAGACTGACTAGGGAGGCTGTGAAGTTCTTCCACTGCAGGCTTTCAAAGGGAGGCTGGATAGCCATCTGTCTTGGATGGTTTAGCTACCACAAATCCTGTATTTTGGCAAGGGTTACACTAAATGACCCTTGTGGTCCCTTCTAACCCTATGATCTGGTGTTTAAGGGGTTTGATAACATAATAACTTGCCTACTTTTAAATAAGTCACCTGACAAACCCAGGAGAGACCAAAGATGCTAGAGAATAACCACAAAAAAGCTCCACTCAAAACATTAATCTAAGGAATATTTCAGAGTCCCCCTGCCCAAACATTAATAACTGCAGCTCTGGAATAATTTCGGTAGCATTTTTTTTTTCTTTTTTTAAGTACAGGTTTCCGCAGCACCAGATATGCATTAGAGCAGTGGCTCTCAACCTTTCCAGTCTATTTTACCCCTTTCAGGAGTCCGATTTTTCTTCCCCAAGTTTCACCTCACTTAAAAACTACTTGCTTACAAAATCAGAAATAAAATACAAAAAAGTGTCACTGCACACTATTACTGAAAAAAATGATATTCTTATTTTTACCATACAATTATAAAATAAATCAAATGGAATATAAATATTGTACTTACACTTCAGTGTATAGTATATAGAATAGTATAAACAATTCAGTGTGGGGTCTGTCTTCCTAGATTCATCCCTACTAAGATCCCCCTTATAAGAGATTCACTCATTGGAAGGGGTAAAACAATATACTGTATTTTCATTCAAATACACAGATTTAACAAGAAAATTATTTTTAGTTTAAACCAAGCAAGTATTTATCTCCTATTGGCTAAGAATCTCTGATTTCTAATGATAAGTTGGAGAGAAAAATGCAGCCATACTTATACCTTAATGTTAACCTACCAGGGTGGGGAGAGGGAAAAATACTAAAACAGAAATTTTACTTTTAAAAGGACACATAATACTCAAATATAATTTATTTGACTGTAATGTCACAGTATGATTAAAAACAGAAAAAAGAGACATTATGACATCCTTGTATAAATAAGGGTCGGGGAACAGGAGACAGCAATGGACTCCTAAAATCAGAAAAATCACCTAGAGGTCATTAATTTGTTGGTTCATCCTGCCTACTATGGGAGTTATGTTATTAATGTTTTTATTATGCAAATGCATCTGCAGCTTATGATGTCTGAACAATTTGTAAATATATACTTTAAAAGTTATGTTAAGGCAGATTATTAATAGTACAATATTTAACTAACTACACATGCTCCAGGATGGCTGTTTTACTTTGTGATTCTCATGCATTAACTGATTCTTCTGTTCAGGTTCAGAGCACTGCAAGAGGATGTTTAACAAAAATGGTTGATGGTTAGAACATAAACAAAGAATTTCTACTCATACTGTATTCATATTTTTCTACTCAGAAAAAAAACAATTTGCATTTGGGGTGTAAACTAGATGACAGTGTCTCTTTAAATCAAGTCTTGAGCCAATTTTTACAACTAAAACTAATTCAGAAAGAACTTGGTTTTACATTCTGCTGCACTTCAAATGAATACAGATGTGTAGTATTAACATTAGTAAGAGACAGCAAAGATTTCCTTTATCCCTTTATTTTCACATACCTTGATGGGTACTTCAGTGAGTAAGCAGCAGCCAGGAATCCACCCAGATTATGGCCAAGTAAAATCATTCTGTCCAGTCCTACCTCCTGTCTCCATTCTTCTACAGCTTCTACAAACTGATTTTCTGCTTCTTCTGCATCAGTGTCAAACTGTGGTCTACTACTACGCCCAAATCCCAAGAGGTCAAATGCATAAACGGTCCTATTTTCGCAAAGCTCTTCAAAATTGAGAGCCCAAAGTCCAACACCTCCTCCAAACCCATGGAGGAGAACAAGTGGAGTTTTATATGAGAGGTCCTGAGAGAATGTTAGCGTCCATATTTTATTTCCATTGGATATGAAGACATATTGTTTACTGTACGTGCTTGTGATACCTGAAGAAAAAAAAAACAGTTCAGATACTTTTTATTTTGTTAATCATATCTAGCAGTCTGTTCAGTGGAAGTCTAGGGCAGGAATATCAGGTATCTTTCAGATCAGGGTCAAAGATCCTAAACAAGGGAACACTGAGAATCTATACTACAGTCATGTTTGTTTCATTGCAATGCATTAAAAATAGCAATGATTGTTTCTCATGAAAAGTTACATGAGATCTGGGTATACTCCAGATGTGTAAAAAATACTTACACTTTAGTATTTTCTCTTCAGCTTCTTTAAGATGTGGCAGTGATGTGGGGCACCATGCAGGAAGCCAACTAGATAGCCATCCTGACCTACAGTAGCAGTAAACACAAAATAAATAGGTTTATAAATAAATTGGAATATACGGTATATAAACAAGCTACCTTCATTCTGCATTAGCTGAAGCTTTAATGATCTTCAAGTATTGCCCCAAGTAGAGCACACAAGTACACCAGACCATTATGTACAAGGACCACGAGCATGACATGGAGTTTCAGCCTTTACTTCTTCTTACTTGTTGGTTTGTATCATAAGCTTAAGCAGTAACACAACAGGGAAAGTCTGATGAGCGTGCCCAGTGAAGCTGCAGATAGCACAGATCAGATACACATACACATAGAGCAGGTGATTATAGAAGAAAGACAGTCAATCAGAATTCAGCATTTCATAATCTGGGTCCATTGCCATTCAATAATATTTAGTTACCTTTACAACAGTCACTCTGAATCATGACCTTTCTGTGTAAAAAAGTGATTTGTTTAAACCATCAGAATTTAGGAGCTGTGTTCAATTTCTCAATAAACATGTTTAAAAACAAATACTACATTATCCTCTCAGGTGCTCAGATCAATCAGTGAACTGAAGGCACTCAGCATCTTGCAGGAGCAGGCTCTTAAGAACATTAAAAAAAATGTTAAATAAAAGTAAAACATGCATCCCACATCCCAAGTTTCATATTGTGGAAGTTCTGAACAGCAGCAGAGGCAATGGCATAA
Source organism: Trachemys scripta elegans (assembly GCF_013100865.1). NCBI lineage: Eukaryota > Metazoa > Chordata > Testudines > Emydidae > Trachemys > Trachemys scripta. The sequence continues at coordinate 73,721,063 of NC_048299.1, forward strand.
GTTTGTAGATTTAGGAAGACTGCACTGCATTGCTTTAACTACAATTTTTGTTTGGAAGAGTCTCTTTACACCCGTAAGGGTTAGAAACTTCCAGGGTTTCAATGAATTAATTAACTGATTTTAAAATAAGGTCAAAGTCTGCAGAAAGTGATGGCACCCTCCTGGGAAAATTCCCAAACTCCCTATGCCAAGTGGACTTTTCAAATTCTACCTCTTAAGTCAGCTCATTAGGCATTGGCATCCCAACACACAGGCACCAACTTTCCAATGTGCTGGGGGGTGCTCAACCTCTGGCACTGCCCCAGGCCTTGTCCCCACCCCATTATGCCCCCTCGCTTCTTCCCCCCACAACTTCCTGCACGCCATGAAACAGCTGATCATGGTGGGTGGGAGGCGCTGATCCGCGAGGTCCACCAGCAGGCGGGAGGTGCTGAGAGGGGAGTTGATATGGGGGCTGTGGCTCAGCATCCATCATTTTTGGGTGCTCCAACCCTGGAGCACCCATGGAGTTCGTGCCTATGTCCAAACATGTCTACCATACATTCTCATGTTGATTTTTTTTAAATACTAACAGTAGAGGAAGATAGACAACACAAGACAGCTAAATTAGAATTTCAAATCAAACTAAAGGTTACACATTTTCAAAAACTTTTTTTTTCTTATAATACTCTTAAAACTCTTTTTCTTGTCAGGTTTTTTGGGGGTTTTTTTACATCATTTTGCCTCAATTATGCTTTTCCGCCCTTTATGTTTCCACCTTTTTGTTTGCCCAGTCTCTTGGCATTTGTGAAAGAAAATAAAGCAATTAAATATTTGCTTCTACCAATGCTAAAGACTGTAGAACATTGCACTCAAGGATCACCTTAATGCTGTATGAGGGACCCATCCAATTCCCCTTAAAAGTCAATGGAAAGATTCTCATTCTAAGTCACGGGAGTTGCATCTGACCCCAAGGCTCTCTTCCAAAGGCCATTGAAGTCAATGGAAGTCTTTACACTGACTTTTAATGGGATCTGGATCAAGTCCCAAGAGATAGAGTATTTGAATACAGTTGGTTTCCAAGCTGATCGACAAGTCTAGCTATCTAAAATTTAGATTTTTTTTTTTGAAGAAGTATATTTGGCATCAGCACAAAGCAATTTGGCCAACTATTAACCATCAACTTGTACCATGAAATTTAAAACAGTTTAATGAAAATTATCAATTGATATAATCAATTTAGTTTTAATTAATTACTGTCTTAAAAACTGATTATAACAACACCTTGGTATCATCTGGGCCACTGTGTTAAGTCAAATGTCTCTTCTAGTGATATACTAAGCTGAAGAATATTACCACATGATCCTGAGATCAGCAGTTTAACACCCAATCGCTTTTCTTCCCACACCCTCAAACTGATACTGTATAAATGTCTAAGCCATATCTTGATTAAAAAAAAAACCCTCAAAATTTCTTTAAAAGGGGAAAAACATTTTAGCAATAAGGAAATTTCTCTACTGTTAAAGACAGCTGTAACAAACATGTCAAAATGGTGGCAGCGCAGGTCTGCTGGCCATCCCTAGAGTTGTCCAGGTCCACAGTTCCCACAGTTTGGAGAGTCGCAGTCACCTCTACAGGGGCCTGCAGCACATGTCCTTCCCCCTCCTCAGCCAGCCCAGACTGAGCTGGGCTGCCTCCTTTTATCTGTCCCTTCCACCTGAAGCATGCGCAGCAAGGGTAAAGGGGTGTGATCTCCTGTCCCAACTGATAGATTTCAGTGTTAGTTCCCTGATTGGTCAGGCCCCAGTGGCCCAGTGCTGGGTTGGTACACCCGGCACATTGTTACTTGTATCTTTTCTTTGGGATGGGCAAACTTCAGTCTTCTGAAAACAAGTATTTAGTTTCCTCTATCTGTGCTAAATCTGTCATATTTAAATGACTAAAAGTAGCTTTATTTTTGTATTGCCTATTTTAATTTCTGTTAAATAAATTTGCAACCTACAATCGGTGGATGAATTATTAAAGGAAACTGAAGGTTTAGAGTTCTCATAAATACAAAGATATACTCGCTAAGTTATCTGAATTAAAGGTTTTTCATATTTTTCATTCCAGATTCTTAGTTTCATGCCGTCAAAAATCTTTTTTTTTTTTTTTTAAAGAGCGAATAAGTCTTTGATATGACAAGCAGCTAACTGCAGAGCAGTAAAAGGTGACCAAGATCAGGCAGGTAAATGGCCAGGGTAGCTTCATCATCTACATAACAAGCTTACACACTGCTGGGGTTGAGAAGCGATGCACACAAGGGATTTGACATGTAGAGTATGTAATCCTGACTGCAATAGGCAGAGGGCAACAGTGAGCATGTATTAAAAGAATACAATCAATTTGAAAACTAGTCAAAGCTTAAAGTGGTTTCAGATCCTACACTTTCCCCAGAATCTTCCTGTCAATTTATATAGTTTTACAATCACATTTTCTGTTTTTTTTTTTAAGTGGTTTCATTCCTCAATTGCTGTGTGAAGCTACCAAACAAAACAAAAAAAATCACCTGATATTGACTATACAAGGAGAAACAGACACTCACTATACTAAATGCTATCAAATACACTAAGTAAACAAAAAAAGAAAGAGAGAAAATAACCTCTCTAATCTTTCAGTTGTATTCATTTTTGATGACCCTTGTAACACCAACAGGCAAAAAGAATTTCAGTGAAGTATTTTTTTTAAGTAGACAATGTCCTTTTAATGACATCTTGGACTTGATAGAACACTGATATAGTTCCATGTAGGACAGAATTTACAGTTCACACAATTTCCAAGCAAGTGAAAGTTTACCAGCAACCACCTTAAAATAACTTGAGGAAGTCTCTAAGGGCTTAAAAGGCATGAGAGCTTTCAAAACTATGTTCAGAGCATGAGTCAGAGGAAACGTAACTAGATTGCCATAAAGAAGCAAATTAAGTGCATGGGAACCCCATTAACCACAGCACAAGTAGGCCTCATTCAAGAGAATACAAACCTGAACCCAGAGAAAGCTCAAACAGCTCCCTTATCTAGCTCATCTCTAAGAAAAGTTAATTGCCAATCCAATCTTTGGTTTAACATCTTTCCTGGCATCAAAACCAAAAAGTTCTTCATATCATCTAATAAACCACAGAGGTGGAACCACCTAAGAATGGAGCAGTGTGGAAAAAATCACTGTCTGAGACACCCTCCCAAATTAGGTGCACCTGTCAGTATGCATGCTGTAAAATACAGGTGAGGTTGGTAGTTTGAACCACTTGAAACAGGAGATACCTGGCAATGATCAAGTGATCTCTCTCCTGCCATCCATCTCCACCCTCTGACAAACAGAGGCTAGGGACATCCTTCCTTACCCATCCTGGCTAATATCCATTAACGGACTTAACCTCCATGAATTTATCCAGTTCTCTTTTAAACGCTGTTATAGTCCTAGCCTTCACAACCTCCTCAGGCAAGGTGTTCCACAAGTTGACTGTGCACTGTGTGAAGAAGAACTTCCTTTTATTTGTTTTAAACCTGCTGCCCATTAATTTCATTTGGTGGCCCCTAGTTCTTGTATTATGGGAATAAGTAAATAACTTTTCCTTATCTACTTTCTCCACATCGCTCACGATTTTATATACCTCTATCATATCCCCCCTTAGTCTCCTCTTTTTCAAGCTGAAAAGTCCTCGCCTCTTTAATCTCTCCGCATATGGGACCCGTTCCAAACCCTTAATCATTTTAGTTGCCCTTCTCTGAACTTTTTCTAATGCCAGTATATCTTTTTTTGAGATGAGGAGACCACATCTGTACATAATATTCAAGATGTGGGCGTAGCATGGATTTATACAAGGGCAATAAGATACTCTCCATCTTCTTTTCTATCCCCTTTTTAATGATTCCTAACATCCTGTTTGCTTTTTTGACCGCCGCTGCACACTACGTGGACGTCTTCAGAGAACTATCTACGATGACTCCAAGATCTTTTTCCTGATTCGTTGTAGCTAAATTAGCCCCCATCATATTTTATGCATAGTTGGGGTTATTTTTCCCAATGTGCTTTATTTTACCTTTATCCATATTAAATTTCATTTGCCATTTTGTTGCCTAATCACTTAGTTTTGTGAGATCTTTTTGAAGTTCTTCACAGTCTGCTTTTAATGCAGTGTAACAAATATTAAATTGGTTAGTGCAACTTTGTACAAAAATGTACAGAATATCTGAGTGTCAGATAAATGCCAACTGACAATAAAGCCTGTTAAAACTCATCCTTCTCACTCTTAAGGTCAGGTCAGAATACTGACACTTACACAACTCTAACTTTGTATAAAATGAAATCGATAACCTGACTATTGCCCTGAATTTCCTGTTTAAATCCAAATGTTTTTTGGTTGTACAACCTAAACAATAACCTTTCCCCTCACCAGACTTCCAACTGGTGCTGGATGTCTATAGATTAGGTGCACTACTGGATTATCATGGAAAGGGTAGAGAATCTATTGAACTTTGCTGCCTAAGCACCAAGATGAACAGAGGTGGTTGTTTCCAGACCCAATGAATTAATGAGATGGCCTCTGTGGACTTCAGTTGGATTGCACTGGTACAAAACTGAGACACATTAACAGTGGAGCAGATATAGAAGTACAAACCAATATCGAAAGGGAATTACAGATGCCTTCCTCCACTGCCTTCTGCAGGCAATGTCTAAATAAACAACCCACTCTTTTGCCAGCATGAGAATTCAGAATTGTAGGTATTTTGAAATTTCGATATGAAGAATACTGTAAGGCTCAATCCAGCAAAATTCTGAGCACAATGGCTACAATCCAGAAAAACATTTAAGTGTTTGACTTAACTCACACTGCTCATGTGCTTACGTGCTTTACTCGATCAGGGCCAGAATGCTCATCACTTAGCTGGATCAAGCCCTAAAAAGCTACAGATTATCATTATTGCATAAATAATAACAAAATAAATTGACAAAAGGAAAAGCAAATGGGAGGGCTGGGCAAATACTGTCCTAGAGAAATCTGGTTAAAAAATTACATTAAAAAAAATCTTTAAATTAAAACATTATTACACCTCTACCCGGATATAACGCAGTCCTCGGGAGCCAAAAATCCCTACTGCGTTATAGGTGAAACCCCATTATATCGGGGTAACGGCAGCAGGGCTCCAGTGGTGATTTAAAGAGCCCGAGACTCCGGCCACGGGGAGCCCCGGGCCCTTTAAATCGCCACCTGAGCCCCGCTGCCAGAGCCCCGGGGTAGCGGCGGCAGGGTTCCGACGGTGATTTAAAGGGCCCAGGACTCTCCACAGCGGCCAGAGCTCCAAGCCCTTTAAAGCGCCGCTGGAGCCCCGTTGGCAGAGCCCCGGGGTTACCATGCTATATGCAAACCCGTGTTATATCAGGTCGCATTATATTGGGGTAGAGGTGTATATAATTTTGAACTGAAGTGGAAAGCAACTAGCTGAAAAGGGAGTGGATTTCAGTCTGTACATATGACTACTTTCTAACCTGCATAGAGTCATGAAAACAATGAAGATTAAGCAAGTACAATTTCACAGAGGAAACATCAATAGTCATCAAGTGGCTGATATTTAAATATGGATAATATACAAGTTAAAGATAAATGATGAGCTACACCACTTTTTTGAACTTTGGGGAGGAATGGCCAATAAATTAGTCTCTTCCACTGAATTTACACATGTTCGGTTTTGTGCATTTCACTCAGCATCACTGAATTCATGTGCCTTCATGCTATAAAAGCAAAGAAAACTGACTACACCAATAAAGCATCCACTTTTCTGTTCCATCGTGCTTTTTCAAATTAAAAAAGGCTCTTAAAGACAATTCTACTCTGAAAAATGACGTGGCATTGTGTAATCCCATGTTTGTGTCTAAACTACTCCATATCAAAATTTATTCCATTTACAAGACGTTTATTCTGTCAACTCTTTAAACTCAACCTAGGATCTGAGACTCAAGCTGTGGGTTTATTTGTTTTTTGCCTTATGCATCACAATCAGTAATAAGAGTTTGCAGTACAAATTCTACTTCAGTTACAAAATTTTGAGTTCCTTTTAAGGTTGTTGACCCATAATAGGACAAAGGGAAAGACTCTGTCAAGGATGACACAAGCAGTTAGTATGGAAAGAAGGCAGACAGCAACTACAGGTTACACCAGGCTAATTTAGAGAAAAGTTCTTATTAGCATCTCATTTCCCGCTTTGATAGTTTAGTTATTTGAGACAATCTGAAAACTGAACATAGCTTACATGGGTGCTCACGGCAGGATGTTAAGTTTCTATAACAAACTATTTGCCCGCCACCTATTAAAAAGGACCCCATCAATTTAAAAAACAAACAACAAAGCACATTTCTCTGAACATTTTTATCCACTACTATTACTACATACAAAATAAAGTGCTATAATTGAAATGTGCTAGAGTATTTCTCTTTTCAGTTTGTTTACTTTGTGCATTGACAGTATTTTGTATCTTCAAGTTTCACTGTTTGTCCTATTAAAACATTTAGTCCGTTTCCGTTGACTATATGGATCTTTCACACAGCACCAGAGGAGAAAATTACTTTTAAAAGGATATGAGCACATGATTGTAAAACTACAAGAAATTGGAAAGACGACATGGACAGGTATAGTACTAGAAACTACTTTAAAAAAATTCAAATTAAATGATTTTAAGTTGCTAACTCCTTGAATCAAATCTGATACCATCTTGCTATTTGGTTACATAGTACTGAAAGACCAAATTGGGATACAGGCCTTTAAAATACAATAGACTCAAAATGAAGCACAAATCTTAAAAAACAGGGTCTAGTTTTAACAGATGAGAGTTTAATTTCACTAGTATGTCTGGGTTCTTTTTCCTCCTCATACACATAAGATTTTCGATAAGCCAACAGAGCTAATAGACTAATCAGAACATTGGACCTCAAAACAGGAGACATTTTAAAGCAAAGCAAATTTACATTTTATTTGGGGTAGTATTTCAGGCAAAGTTGAAATCTTGCTGTGAAAGGGAAAAAAGCTTGTGGGGATGCAGAGGTTTTCATGTATGGCCTGGTCTACACCGGGGGGGGCAGAGGGGGGGAGGGAATCAGTCTAAGTTACGTGACTTCAACTATGTGAATAATGTAGCTGAAGTCGACGTACTTAGATCTACTCACGGCGGCGTCTTCACTGCGGTGAGTCAACAGCTGATGCTCCCCCGTCAACCCTGCCTGTGCCTCTCCACCGGCATACAAGAGTCTACAGGAAAGTGCTTGGGGGTCGATTTACTGCGTCTAGACTAGACGCGATAAATTGACCCCTGCTGGATCGATCGCTGCCCTCCGATCCGGCGGGTAGTATAGACATACCCTAAGAAAATGCATGAAATAATTAGAGAGGACCAAGATGAATGCATGATGAAACCTTCTCCTTTTACAGTTAGAGTGAGAAACCTGTATGTATAATATAGTTAAATTGTGAGACTCATTTTTACAATGAGTAAGATGAAAAGAGATTTGAAATACAATACATTTGGATCTAAAATGAGTGAATACATTGTCAGATTTGAATGTTGACCCATTTCATAAGTAACATATTTAATAACTTAATAAAAAAAGAGTTTGTATTTGTAATATGTAAGAAACATGCCCTGCATGAAAAATGGTGACAAGGAACTGCAGACAAATTCACAATAGGTTGAAAGAGTTGCCAAATTAAACAGGCTAGTCTTCAAAGTTAGACAAGTCAAGGAAATAGTTTTTTTATGTGAGGAAAGTAAATGGGTCCACAAGAGTCCATTTACACTATACTGTGAATCTTTTCCACTTGGAATTTCATCTAGAAGACTGATTCCAAGAAGGCTGAAGGAAACAAGTCAGCTACTCAGAAACACCACACCTACAGATCTCTAACCTGGGTTGGAATAGAGCAGGGTGTCCCAGTGCAAGACCAGGCCTCAGACCGATGGGGACTGGCTAAAATGATTTTATGAATGTCTTGGGGGCAGAATCCATTCCCAGGCTTGTAGAGCTTTCCAACACAAGAGGCACAAACTGATTCCTCCCTCATTGTTTCTATAACCATGGTAGTTCAACTTTGTTTGAATCAAGGCGACCTTTTGGGATACCAGGTCTCTAAAGACGAGGAGTGCATTTAAGATCACAAGTCCAGATGCTTTATGAGCAGTAGTTATTTCTGAAGAGACCAAGCTATTTGGGTGAAGAGTTTCTCCATGTGGACTGGAAGTTAGATGTAGTGACCACAGATGCAATTTGGATGGGAGATTCCAAGGACAGGAGATAAGCTCCAGAAGTGGCACATGAATGTTGATAGAAGGAATACAGCTCACGTTCTACCCCACTATCACTACCCTCAGAGACTACAAATCTTCAAGAGTGTGGGGCCTTGGAGAACACACTAGAAAGCTTAAAACACAAAGTGAGAACCCTGGTGGATGATATCCTTTGCAAATACCAGTTTGGCATTTTCCACAAGATCCAACAGTTTTATGGAGCTGCTTCATGGTTAACTTTGAAGCCAATTTTCTCCCCTTCCAATTGGATTATCACCCTACTTATAAAGCTGTTTAGAAGAATTTCAATCCAAAACGTTCTGTGATTACTTTGGTGTTACTGAATTATCCAACTGTTTTGCAACATTTAAAGTACTGCGTAATATTTTGAAAACTACTGCACAATATTTCTAGGAAGTGTTCTGTACATCATACCTCCTGATTTCAACAAGAGGCTCTTGGTAGTTTATTACAGAATATTGCCACATTAGGTCAGAGGTAAAAACGCCTTCCTTGTATATTTATTGTATCTTGAACTTTGTATTTAGAACAGTCAGCACCTACTTTATCAATGTTAAATTATTTGGAAACATTGCATTTTGCCACTTGAAGTTTCCTGTACATATAAACAGCATGTTACATTGGCCCCTGACTTCCCGGATACTAAGAAGAGATTGTAAACAAGGTAAGTCATACACAATGAATCTCTTCTGATTAGTATAGTGATATTCTAGTATATCATGACATTAGGAATAGTTGGAACAAGCTGCAAATTCAGGCAGGAGAGAAGATCAACATTATACTGGTACTCAATTTTGGTGCAGCTCCCCTACCTGAAATAAAGCAGCAGATGGGTACTAGCTCACTCCTCCTACCATGTTCCTAGCCCTCTTCTCTTCTGTCTCCCAGCAATTCCTCACATCCTTTTCTGCCCCTTGTGTATTTTTTGTTTTCTAATTTTTGTTTAATTTTGATGCCTCCTTTTACCACTTCCCCCTCCCCCCATTCCAGGGTGTGTGAGAGGGCATTCACTGATGCACGTGGGGTCAAGCATTATGTGCTCTTGCAGCTGAGATGAGTACAAGTGCAAAGTTTAAATGATCAGACTGCTGCCTGAGCCTGCATCCGAGTACACTCAGGCTGCTTCCAGAACTGGCCGTACAATACTACAGGCTGCCATAAGAGAACAGGAGATCACTAAGCACATTTGCAGTCATGAGAGAGGCATATCTGTAGGGCCTTACCAAATTCAGGGTCCATATTGGTAAATTTCATGGCCACAGGATTTTAAAAAATCATAAATGTCATGATTTCAGCTATTTTAAATCTGAAAATTCATGGTGTTGTAATTGTAGGGGTCCTGACCCAAAAATGAGTTGGGGGGCAGTCGCAAGGTTATTGTTGGGAGGGGTTGCGGTACTGCTACTCTTACTTTTGCTCTGCTGCTGGCGGCTGTGCTGCCTTCAGAACTGGGCAGCTGGAAAGCGGTGGCTGCTAGCCAGGAGCCCAGCTCTGAAGACAGTAGCAGGGCAGAAGTAAGGATAGCATGGTATGGTATTGCCACCCTTACTTCTGCACTGGTGCTGGCGGGGCGCTACCTTCAGAGCTGGGTATTTGGTTAACAGCTGCCGCCAGGCAGCCACCCAGCTCTGAAGGCAGTGCAAAAGTAAGGGTGGCAATACTGCAACCCCCCTACAAATCTCTTTTGGGTCAGGACCCCCAATTTGAGAAATGCTGGTCTACCCCGTGAAATCTGTACAGTATAGGGTAAAAGTACACAAAAGGCCAGATTTCACAGTCCGTGACATGTTTTTCATGGCTGTGAATTTGGTAGGGCCCTACATATCTGGGATCATTCAGCTTTTCCTGACCACCACCACTCTCCTTTGCCTGTGCTCCAAATCCCCAGACAAGCTTGGTATCCCTTTTCTCCCCACCCCCAAGCTTGTGAAATACTGTCCTATTGCCTCACATTTCATCTTCTAAAAGACATGTCAAAGTACTACAAAGACATGGAGGATAATTAATGCTAACAGGTTAGAAAACCAGTCCTTTCCTGCTCTGATTTGATCAACTCTGGAGGAGCAGAAACATACAAGGTTCAAGATCAGACACTTCTCCTTCAAAAAAAAATAATTTACAAAGCAGTCACAGCATTAGCAGTAAAGAAATAAAGACTTTGTGTTTTCTGCCCATCTTGTCTAATAAAACATTATTTTACATTTGTATTTCAACACTGAAATCCAAACAAACCTAACCAAGAACATTAACGAAAAAGTTATACTAGCAAGAGAAAGTCACTTATTAGACAGGACTGAACTATATCCTTCCTTCACTTCTGTAACCTCATGCTATCCAGATTTTCTTATCACTAACCACCACGGGTTCCTGCTTCTCCTCCCCCCACACTGTCAGTCACTCAGGACTTTGTCTTTAAATCCCTCCTCTTTTCCCTCTAACTTTAGCCCAGTGTGACCTCATCCCCTTACACAGCTTCAGTGACTCACAAATCTACCTCTCTTCCTCTGACTTCTCTCCTGTTATCAAAATCTCTCATCTGGAGCTCCCACTGCCTGCTCAACCTCAACATGGCAAAAACTGAGCTATCCACCTTTCCTCCCCCTCTTTTCTCTTGCTGTCAATACCAATGACACCCCAAAAAGCTATGCTAAAGGATGTCAAATTTGCAAAGTCAAGCACTCAAAAGTTAAGAAATGCCAGAAAATAAGGTTGCAAATTTAACCATAGTGAATAATCAGGATACACTACAGATTTTTTTTTTTAATGGGAAGGTTCTTCATTTGTGTTTTCAGTTTTCCACCCTTTAGTTCCCCCACCCAAGGCCCTGTATTGTGGTGACCCTCTTGGGCTCACAGTGCCTAGATGCTGTTCCTCCTAGTGCAACAGGGAGTTGGACCAGTCTGCAAGAGTGAATATACTACATCACAAAAAGGACCCAAGGCACAATGCTTCCTAGTGCAGCTCCTCACTGCATAAATGGCCCTACTGAGCACAGAATGAATTGTGAATGTAGAACCAGTGAAAGGTTTGTGTTAGGCCGATAGCCCTGTGGACAGAAATCTTCATTTTATCTACAATATGGGTGGCAGTAGCAGACTTCCCAAAATTATCTCCCAGATATCTATTACCCCTGTTATTAAAGATTTTAAATATGATTCAAGAGTTAACAGATGACTATCATCATCTTCCTCTCCCCACCCGGACACTTTATTGAGAAGAAAGGGACTAGAGCCAAGATGATTGACTGGCCTAGCAAGCTGGTGGAGGATTTCTGCCACAACTCAGCTGGGACTCAGCCAACTAGTCATGAAGAACAGGGTCCTCCACCTGAAGTAATGGGTAGGACTTTCAAAGTATGCAATCCCTGTAACCACACCCTGAATTTATAGCTCTGTGCACGCATGTACCATGCTGGCACGGAGTACTGAGTGTGGTATGTTTGATTATTAAAGACCTACTTGACTTGGATTTTTTTTTAATAGACAAATTTTTGAAAGTATGTGAATATTCTCTTTTTACCACTGCACTCACTAGAGAATTACTGAAGCGTGGGGGAAGAAGGGCAGTCTACTCTTTATGCCTCCTGCAACCCTGTGGGGGAGTCTGGGGGTTGCCCTTCGTCCACTAAGCTCATGATTGGGCTTGAGAAGGGAGGGAGGAGAAAACGTCTAGCCCAGCAGTGTCTACCTTGCAGTACTTGAGGGAGACTTAAGAATAGAATATTTGATTACAAATTCAAAGTGTAAGATGCCCTGCAATTTTTAAACTGGGTGTTCAAATTAAACTCATCACTATAAGGAGGAGATATTGAGTACTGCCTCCCACTGGTTCATCTTTTACAGCTCAAGGAGGAGCTGTGATGTGAGCCCAGAATGCTCTTAGCAGCTGCTGTCCCTTTCCTCCTGTAACTGCTGAGCAATTCAGCTGCTCTGTTGACTGCTTCTCTGCAAGCCTGAAGGATAGCAGGATAGAAGAATTTTGATTGGCTCTGCCTGAGCCTAGAGCAGGGATGGCCAACTTGTGGCTCCGGGGCCACATACAGCTCTTCAGAAGTTAATATGTGGCTCCTTGTATAGGCACTGACTCTGGGGCTGGAGCTACAGGTGCCAACTTTCCAATGGGGTGGGGGGGGGGAGGGGTGCTCACTGCTCAACCCCCTGGCTCTGCCACAGACCCTACCCCCACTCCACCCCTCCCCATCCCCTGAGCCCGCCATGCCCTCGCTCCCCCCCCCCCCCCCCCCCCCCCCCCCGAGCCTCCTGCATGCCACGAAACAGCTGATCAGGAGGTGCAGGGAGGCGCTGATCGGCAGGGCTGCCAGCGGGTGGGAGGCACTGGGAGCGGGGTTGGGGAGCTGCTGCCGTATTACTGTGGCTCTTTGGCAACATACATTGGTAAATTCTGGCTCCTTCTCAGGCTCAGGTTGGCCACCCCTGGCCTAGAGGAACATCTAAGCAAGGATGGCTCAGTTCCCCTCCACCACACTGCCATTCAGGGCAGCTCAGGAGAGAGGAAAAAGAGAAACCAAGAATCAACTACTCCTTATGGATCCCTGGTTCTCTGCCTCAACCCCTGCATAGGCTAAAGCAGCCTAGGAAGTTCCCCCCAAAAAGGAGAATCTCTAGCACTGGCTTCAGAGGTACAAGGAGAGCAGTACAGAGAGACTCCAACTCCAGTATTGACTGCAGCAAATAATCTGTTCACCCCTCAGACTGAGAAGGCTGGATATCACTGTTCTAGTGCCTATTGTCATTAATCATTCCTCCCAGGGAACTTTCTAGATGGGAGGCCTCCATCTGCAGGGATGGGGAATACACTATCATGATCAACTCTCCTCTCAGCAGCAGAAGGGGTGAGGAGACAGCCTCCTAACAGTGTCTCCATTGTGGCTCCACCCAGAAGAGAGGGGAGAAAAGACACCTTCCCAGTGAAAGCCACAGTGCTCCCCTTCCCAAATCTATGCAGGGGCAGGAAAACTTCATAAATACACGTTTCTAGAGTGTCTGAAATAAAGCTTATTTCTGAGTTTTGAGGACAATACATGAATGTGATGCAAGTGCATGAGACCAGAGAGTGAAAGCGATGATCGACATAGAAAGGCAACTGCCTATACACAAACTCCTATCAATGCAAAAGGCCAAACTGGAAAAGAAGTGGGAAATTTCCTTTAGTCTGTGTGTAACAGAGCACACTGGGCATTGGGGTAAAAGTGTACATCCCAGTGCATCTGTTTTTGCCCTTGTTCCCTTTAAAACTGGAAGCCTCTGCTAGTCATATGACTTACAAGAATCTACATAAGTCTTATAGCCTTTTAGGGAGGGGAGCAGACAGGAGAGACCCTGGGTCATGGAGGTGCATAGAGCTCTGTACTATCAGGTAGAAGGCCTGAGAGGAAGACATTTTAAGGGAGAGAGGGAGGGAGCAAGCTTCAGCTGATGGTGAGCGACAAGAGAGACAAGGGTTAAGACAAGACCCTACAGGGCAGTGACACTGTTTTGAGTCTATTTGTTTTGAATCTTCATTCCTAAGTTAAAGAAAAACTGAGCAAAAGAACTAAAACTGTGCAGATATTTGGAGCATGATTTCATTACCGTACCTGCTTATGCTTTGTTTTAAATGTTAAGGTGTGACAGTCAGCCAAACACTCAAACAAATCTGCAGTTGACAGTGTCTCTTTAAAGAGAAAGTAAATTATTATGAATGTTATGCAGTATAGTACCCTGAGTGTCTTATTGGAAGTGCTTCATGAGTTCAAACCTACTGAATTCATCAATGCAGATTTTAAAACTATATTCACTCTGAGACTGTAAAAAGTCTATCATCTCCAACAACATGCCTCACGAGTGAAAACCCAAACTCAGAAAAGTCTCAAAGGATAATGGAAAAACAGTTATGACTATTGAAGTTGCAATGATTCCTACAAAATAGTTCTATATATTATTCCAAGGCAATCTTAGTTTTAACTAGTTGCTGCAAGCCATTCCATCTAAATTCACCAAAACCACCCAAAGTTATTTTAGAGAAAGTTACCACTTATCTTAAAGACAAAACAGTTTTCAATCCTTGAAACTTTTCCCCACATTTATACAAACTGAGCAGTAATTAGTGATTTTATATAGAACGTTGACAAACTATTTCTAGATACTTTGTTCCATATTGACGATTCAAATACACCTCTACCCTGATATAACATGACCTGATATAACATGAATTTGGATATAATGCAGTAAAGCAGTGCTTGGGGCGGGGGGGCTTGCTGCACACTCTGGCAGATCAAAGCAAGTTCGATATAATGCAGTTTCACCTATAACGTGGTAAGATTTTTTGGCTCCTGAGGACAGCATTATATTGGGGTAGAAGTGTATATTTAGTTTTATCTTCAGATTAGACTATGGATTACAGCTATATGATTTAGCATGTTTTGATTAATATATTTTGTTGTGATTTTACTATGCTATCATCACTACACTCCCACAGAATGCTCATGTTGCCAGATTTCAACTAGTTGAACTTGTTGTGTAACTAGGTGAATTACTATCTGATGTATTTGTTTTTAAAAAGAGTAAACTTCAGATTTTTCCTTTATATACACCTAATATGTCACCTGTCATTCAGAACTGCATCTAGTCTGCTATTTTAATAGCTTGTACGTATTTCTCTACCAAGCCAATTTTAAATCTGAAAGTAATTGGTGTATTTCACTGGTTCGTACAATTTAAGTTTTCTCTAGCTCTAATCAGACTTTTTCACCTTGAAAGGATGACCAAGCTTTAAGACTGGCCAATATTAAGAATGCAGTAATGCAAATACTCTGTGCTAACTGTTCAAAGCACTAGCATTTCACCATTGTCAATACACTTTTTGATGTACAAAAAGGAGACTTAAGCTTTCATTTTCAAAAGTGACTAGTGATTTTGGGTGCCCAATCTGAAAGGCCTTAAAAGGGCTTGATTTTCAGAGGGTGGATGCTGAGCACTTTCTGAAAATCACACCCCCTTTAAAAGATGTCATGTTGGGCACCCATAATCAATAATCCCTTATGAAAATTTAGACCATTTTTTCCTACCCCAAGGACTTTATATTAGGAACACAATCCTGAAATGTGCTGTGTGACGACAGAACTTGAGGGCACTCAGCACTACCAAAGAAGCACTTAATACGCCAAAGGATGAAGTTAAGCAACTAATGCAGAGCCAATGTACTGAACAAGTTTGAGATGATGAAGCACAGATATTTTAAGACTCCCTTGGAAAATCATCAACTGGAGGCTTTATAGATTGTGTATTTTAAGAAGAATGTTATAGGGTGTTATAGCTGTGTTGGTCCCAGGGCATCAGGGAGACAGGGTGGGTGAGGTAATATCTTTTATTCACTCAAAACCTCTCCAACAGAAGTTAGTCCAATAAAAGATTACCTTACCCACCTTGTCTCTCTCTAAAGGAGAGGGAGGTTTGTTTGGCACACAAACTACAATAGAGGGGAAGATAGTTTCAAACACAAGGTGCAGCATTATAAAAAGTGTGAAGGCAACGATTAAGTCATTCTGAAGGGTTGCTTGGGAAGAGAAGGACTAGAAGCAGAAATATGGGCCAGGCCAATTTGCACAGTGGTTTAAAGGGGATGTGTTCTAAGTTGATGTTGAAGGGAAGTGGAAGTCAGTGCAGAGATGGAGCGACAGGCGCGCCAGGGACAGAAGGGGAAAATTATTGTTTAGCAACAGCAGTTTGTATGGGCGGGAGGAGACGAGAGATGTGAGCAGACCGGGAGGGAGGAAGTTGCTGTAGTTGAAGCAATTAAGACATCAGTGGTTTTGCAGTACAAACATGGAGGAAATGACACAGGAAAAACCTACAGCAGCTGGGATGTGAGGGTCCGCTCTAGGGCGGTGCAGGGGGCGGGGGTGTATGCGGGTTGGCAGGTGTACACAGGCCGCGGGGGGGTCCCCCAACTGCTGCCCCCGCCCGTGGCGCCGTCCGCCCGCCCCCCTGCGCTCACCCTTCGCTCGAGGCCTCCAAGTGCCCGTCCTCGGCCATGGCGGGGGCTCGGCGGCCGCGAGCTGGTGCCGGGGAGGCGGCAGCGAGTGACAGTGCGAGGGCGACACGACCAGCCATCACGGGACCCGCCCGCCGCGTCATCCCGGCCGGGCCGCCCCACTACAGAGCGCGCGGCTAGAGCGTCCCGGGGACCCGCCCCTCCCTGGGCGGGCCAGGGCAATGGGCTGCGCACGGCTGAGCTGGAGCTCGCGCACTGTGGGCGGAGGGCCCCGCGAGCGCCCTCTAGTGCTCGTTTGTTTCCCGGGGAGCTCTTTGTGGGGGCCGGAAGGGGCAGATTCACAGAGAGGAGGGGGCGAGAAGAAGGGAGGGTTATATGTATTTTTGTGTTATGCGCGAACAGGGCCGCCAGCAATGCTTTCTTCCGTGCCTTAGGCCAGAGCCAGCTCACTGAATTCGCCACTGTAGTGCACAGGGCACGTTTGAGAAAGAGATTCCTAGAGGGTTTTTTAATGTCATATCAAAAGGGTCTGATGAAAATGTTCAGGACAAAAGAAGAAAGGCGCCTGTTGTGTGAGGCTGTCAACAATCCTATTAATGCTGTCTCAGAAATAGAGTCATCAAATGTCCCGAGTTGCTTGGGGGGCAGCACACTTAAACACATCCTAAACGGAACATAAGAATGGCCATACTGGCTCAGACCAATGGTCCCTCTAATCTAGTATCCAGTCTTCTGACCTGGCCAGCGCCAGATGCTTCAGAGGGAATGAACACAAGAAGTGAATTTGAGTGATCCATCCCTTGTCATCCAATCCTAGTTTCTGGCAGTCAGAAGTATAGTGTCTCTCAACCTTTGCAGACTACACTATGTCCCCCTTTCAGGAGTCTGATTTGTCTTGTGTACCCCAACTTTAACCTCACTTAAACTACTTGCTTACAAAATGAGACATAAAATACAGATGTGATATAGCACGCTACTACTGAAAAATTGATTCCTTTCTCATTTTTACCATGTAATTATAAAATAAATCAGAATATAAATATTATACTTACATTTCAGTGTATGATAGATAGAGTAATATAAACAAGTAATTGTATGAAATTTTAGTTTGTACTGACTTTGCTAGTGCTTTTTATGTAGACTATTTTAAAACTAGGCAGACGAGTTGATGTACCCCCTGGAAGATCTCTGCGTACCCCCCAGGGTACGTGTACCCCTGGTTGAGAACCACTGCTTTAGCAATAACTGGTTCTACGCTAGCAGATTAATTTTTGATAATCTAACAGCCTCTAAAACAACAGCCGCCAAAGAAAATCTCATTGAGTAGTACTAAAGGAGTACTACTAAATCTTCTTGATCCTTCTACCAACCCTGTGGATGTTATAGCATTTTCTGGTTTCATTTTGTTAAGAACCACCATCCCTATTCTTCTGCTTCCATTTGGGACCATTAGAAGAAAATGGATGAGGATTAGTGCCTCATTAAATCAGGGAGAAAATGTCTAAAAAGATATTCAGGAAAAAGTATTTAAAAGGATTGGTTGCACAAAATGCTTTGGCCATAGTTCTGCATACATACACACTGAACAATGTGTGTGTATAGATGATACACTCACATGCACCATAGATGTGCAAATATAAATATGCATATTTATTTAGATTTAAATAATAAGATATCTATTACAAGGCTCTAGGCAGCCTTACATAACTGATTAGTACTACAGCAAGCCCCCGGCAGTATTAAAATAATTTAAACTAGAATTATGTCAACCAAGCACCTACAGCAGGGGTCGGCAACCTTTCAGAAGTGGTGTGCCGAGTCTTCATTTATTCACTCTGATTTAAGGTTTCGTGTGCCAGTAATACATTATAACATTTTTAGAAGGTCTCTTTCTATAAGTCTATAATATATAACTAAACTATTGTTTTATGTAAAGTAAATAAGGTTTTAGCATGTTTACTAGAGGCCAGGAGAGGCAACAGCAACCTGGCAGCTTAGAATTAGATTTTTGGGCTAGTTTTGTTTTTTAAAGTAAACCCTGATGATTATTATATGTGTAATTGGAACAGTATTGAACTCTGACCATAATAATGATTAACTAGCATTTATATTGTGCTTTGCATTTTCAAAGTGCCACACAAGCATTAATTTAATCCAACATATGTACACTAAGTTTCACCTTCCTCATGTGGAGGTGAGTAATTAGGGGGAGGGAGAGACTTATATTAGGCATTACACACGCATAAAAGCAAAACAACAGGTTTAATGTTAAACCTAATCATTATTAAACTTATATAAACAGTGTAATTGAAGTCAGGCAGCATGATTCAATGAGGGAAGCAGGATTCATAAGTCTTAGCTTCTAGTTTCAGCTAAAACGGTATGGGGCAAGTCTGTACTTTACTTGGTATTGGTAACAACAGATAATATCGGACCAGGTTATAATAAAGATTAATGTTTGTATAGCACTCTGAAATCATTGGATGAAAGCAGCTATACAGCACAAGTTTATAGTGTGTACTTGGTAGCAAATGCAGTAGTCCAGGTCACAGAATAGTTTTAGTCAAGGTTTTAATTGGGGTGCCTTACAATGGCATGGCAAATTTAGTACTTTTCTTTGAAGGATACCTGCTTCTGCTGTGGAAACTTTTATTTAAATAAAAAAAGTAAGTATCTAGACTTTACAATTTATGAAGATATGTGAACTGAGTATAAATGGACACAGTGATGTCTGCCTGCATCTGCAGACAATCAGAAATGATAGCTCTGTGTGCTGTGAGTTGTTCCTCATAACTTAAATGGTAAATTAAATCTAAAGCCTAGTTATGATGATTTAGGTCCTGATCTTGCAACACATGTGTAATCTCATTGACTTCAATAATTTCTACACACAAGCACACAGAGGAACTTCAGTGGAATGACTCATGCTTAAAGTCAAGCATGTATGTAAGTGTTTACTAGTTTGGAGCCTTAATTGTTAATGTTAACTATTTCATTGCTCTCTAGATAGCCCCCCCTTGCTATAGTGTCTGAGTGTCTTCCATGTGTTAGTCTCTCCCGGGATCTAGGAGAAATAGCTTAATTAGTTTATTAGTTAGGCTTGGCAGAATTCAGTTTTTATTTTTTTATCATTTTGACTGATATTTGTTTATTTTGGGGCATTTTTATTTAAATTTAAATTTCCATAGTTGTAGGAAATTATGGGGGGGGGAGTTGAGACGGGGGGGAATCAGGCAATAATTATTTAATGACAGTATATGTTGAGATTCAAAATGTTGAAGCTTTAAAACTATTAACACAAATTTTCAACATCACATGTCAAAATACACAAAGTAAATATTCTTAAATCAAGCTCTAAAGTTCTCAAGTAGCATTTATTACTTTGCCTATCTGTAAATTTTAATTATCAATGGAAATATTTTTTTGTCAGTTTGCATGGGTGCAATGAAATCCATGTTGATTGACTTTTACTGATAAAATTTTAATCCTTACAAGCCTACTTATAGTGTTGGTTATTTATCTGCTTGTTTGTATTTTTATGGATTGGTGAGTGGATGTGACCCTAACAGCATCCAAATTCAAGAGGGCAAAGGGCTCACTGGTATCTAGTAGTGCCTGTCAGCTGGTCTGACCAGTTCAGCATACCCGGTTCATTGATGTCATAAATTGTATCTGATGTGTCATGAAAGGTATCATTGGAAAACTAATAACACAGTGATGATTAATATTCTTGTGTGGTTTATGTTCAGTAAACACCCAAGTGAACATAAAAATATAAAAGAAATGTGGAACTAAAATATGCTTACCAGACAAGTCCGGGGAGCAGGTAAACAGGTTTCTCTCAGACAAAGGACAAGCCCATGCCTCTAGCCAGGTGTCATCAGAATAGATTAGCAATCACATTTCAAGTGGCCATTCATTTGCATTGGAGGGGCAGGAACAAACCAATTGGCATTTTAGCAAACACCAGTGGGGAAGAAACCAGCATGGAACTTCCTTCACCACCAGACTCCATGTCTCCTTCCTCACAACTTGAATGAACTTTATTATTGGGGGGGTAACCCTCAGAAGAATCCATTTCAAAGGTTCACTGGACTATAAATGAGAGGGGCAAAGAACCACAAGTTAACTTTCTCCTAGAAAGACAAGAGGAATCAGCCTCATGTGCTTCTGTGGAAGGTCCTGACTGAGAGACAGTAAGCCATGCTGGACAAAGAGTGATTGCTAAGAGAAACCATTTTAAACAAAGACTGTACCTTCTATTGTTTCATCTATCACTTAAAAAGAGGGATTTTAACTGCTGCTACAGTTAGCCTGAATGGAAGGTGCTATCATGTCCACCAGTTTCACTGAGATCTGTGATGACCCATAGATCAAATATACACCCTCATGGGGGTGCCCAACCTCTAGCATAACATTGTGTATACATTATTTTAATGCTTTGTTTAAAATACACATTTAGGGGCTCCTATCTGATCTCTTATATTTCCTTTCTGATTGGATGCCTACATTATGCTGTGAATGGGGCAAGCTGCTCCACCTGAAGAGATGGCAGCAGCCCTAAGAAGTTCTATAACTAAAATGAGTATCTAGACATATGTGAGCAGCTGAAGATTCAACAAGTAAGAATTAGTTGACATACTTCCTCAGTAGAGGGATCAGATATCTCCTAGTTCCTGCACTCGGGACAGAAGCATTACTCAGTCTTAACAAGGCTGGGGCTCAGCCACCTAGCCCTCATCAACTCCTTCTCTTCCACACAGTGATTAAGTCACTCAACTGCACCAACTTGAGCTAATGAATCAAATATAGAACTGAGTGGCATGTATGTCCTGTGGCATGTAATAGTCCAGTCTCCTGAGCATTCTAATACTTTGGTCTCATTTCAGTTGTTGGGTTTAATATGCTGGTGCTGGTTTGGTGTTGTTGGCCTATGACTACAGGAGGGCAGACTCGATGCTTTAGTGGTCCCTTTTGGCCTTAAAATCTATTATTTTAACACAATCCACACTTCACTAAGGGCACAATACTACATCATTGATGTGGATGGGAGGTTTGTCACTGATGGTAGTGGGAGAAGGAGGAGTAGGAGCAGGTGTAGGCCCAAATTCTCCAAAGGTATTTAGGTGCCTCACTCCCACTGATTTTAGTTAGAAGCCTAAAAGCTTTTGAAGATCTGGGACTAAACCAAGGATCAGGAAAGTCAGAAGGAGTCTTTCCCTTGGTTTTGGATCAAGCCCTTACCATCTCACAGCCTCATTCATATTGGGTAAAATTCACTCCACTCACATGAAACTCAAGTTCTCAGTGTAACCATATATATTAAAACCCCCCATAAGAATGACTATACAGTACTCCTGGGGGAACTGTGTGCCACTGGACACGCACAGAATTCATGTCTGCTGCAGATTTTTTTGCTTCCCTGCAGAAAAATGAATTCTGACAGGGAAGCAAAAGGAAGCTGCAAGAGTGATCACATGCCCCTCTCGGGCAGGGCGGGCACATTGGTTTGGGCATCTGGAGCAGATGGGGGAGATGTAAATCATCACTGGAGGAGTGGGATTGGGTGAGCAAGTGAGAGAGACTCTGGCCCTCTCGCTTGCTATCACAGTGCACCCCGCATGGAGAGGCAGGGCTTTGGAATGTTTCTGAGGAGGTAGGCGTGGGGCAAGCTCTGTCACATTCTGCTCTGGCTGAGGGATCAGCCTGCCTGCTTAGTGAATTGTTCACATTATTCTTAATGAATTCCCCCATGAATATAAAACAGGTGTAAAAGTTTTAAAGGCTCCTTTACGTTGCCAGAGTGATGTAAAGGAGACTTATTCTAAAGGACAGTACGGTCTTATAAATGCTTACGGTGCTTTAGTGATTAAAACTGGTCTAAATTTTTGGACTGGAAAATTTTCCTATCAAAATGTGCTCCATGAACTGTTTGTTACTGACATTTCTGGAGATGGTCAGTAACCACTATAAATTGTGAGTTTGATTCCACAGCCCTCACTTGCTCTTCAGTTGTTTATGATGTAATACTGAGCATATGACAATATTTGTTGACTAATATCTAGAAATAAAGGGTCAAATTTAGCTACATTACTGTTAGACAAAGGGGATTTGTGGATTTCCTCCAATGCTCCCCCACTCCCATTCTCCATGCAGCTCAGCAGTCCACCTGAATCCCTGCCTGTGTTATTTCTTCCTCCAAAAGGGTGTCAGTCATCTGATGCAGGCAGATTTTTTGGAACCCACTTACTGTTGGCCTTCACAGTATCACTGGCAATGAGTTCCACAGGTTTACTGTGCACTGTGTGAAGAAATACTTCCTTTTGTTTGTTTTAAACCTGCTGCCTATTAACTTCGTTGTGTGATCCCTGGTTCTTGTGTTAGGCAAATGTTATTTACCCCTTCACATATTCACTTTCTCCACATACTTCATGATTTTATAGACCTCTATCATATTTCCCCTTCCCTTAGTCATCTCTTTTCTAAGATGAACAGGCCAAGTCTTTTAAATCTCTCCTTGTATGGAAGCTGTTCCATACTCCTATTAATTTTTGTTGCCCTTCTCTGTACTTCTTCCAATTCTAATATATGTTTTTTGAGATGCAGGGGGAAGAGGGGGGACTAGAACTACACACAGTATTCAAGGCATGGGCGTCACATGAATTTATATAGTGGCATTATGATTTTTTTGTCTTATTATCTATCCCTTTCCTAATGATTCCTAACTTTGTTAGCTTTTTTGACAATTTCATCAGTTATTTTGTTGCCTAGTCATCCAGTTTAGTGAGATCCCTTTGTAACTCTTCACAGTCCGCTTTGGACTTGAGTAACATTTTATCATCAGTAAACTTTGCCATCTTACTGTTTGCGCTCTTTTCCAGATCATTTATGAAAATGTTAAACAATACAGGTCCCAGTACAGATCCTTGGGGGGACCCCATAGGTACTGGAACTAGGGATGCTGAGGGTGCTACCACACCCCCTGGCTTACAGTGGTTTCCATCATATACAGGGTTTACAGTTTGGAATAAAAGCTCCTCAAACTAAGTTTGAAACATTTGTGTATAAATTATGCTCTGTTTCAAATAAGATTTTAGACTAACACACTCCAGATGTAGAAGACAAAGTCAAATGACAATATTAAAGATTTTGCTGTACAGAAAGATAGTAAAAATGTTCTAAGAGGACCACTTAGCAGTATGAAAGATAAATTAGAATTTATGGAAAATGTAATTAAATCTACAAATATGTGGTCTTTACTATTTCTGAATTGATGGCTATTGAAGATCTGTCAGTTAAAGTTTCAATTTTTCTTTTATTGATTGCAGCTGATCTTCCTTTAGTCACACACAGCATGTAATAGACCCTTGAAAAAAATTCCTTATTTTGCAAAATACTTCTACACTAACTAGAACTTCTATAGTCATTTTTTGCAACAGTAACAAAAATAAGATAATGAGAAAGAAAGTCTGGAAAGCAAAATGTTCATGTGCTGTTTGGTAGAAAATAAAATTTCTGTTTTTTCCTTGATAACTCTAAAATAGAATTGATAATTGGTACAAAAAGTTTTAAAACTTTTATATAAATACTAGCTAAAAGTTGCCCATTATTTTATCCACACTTAACCAATTTGATGTGCTCATTTCTGTGAGATTTTCTTGCAAGTTTTGATACAGTTTTAAAAAAAAGTCTACTCTAGAGGAATAAAATAAAGGTACCTTTACCAAACCATCTCCTTTCACCAGTAAGATTTATTACAACCAGTGAGAATTACAATTTGGGGAATTCTGGATGTAAGTCAGTATGAATAGCCAGACTATAATATACTTGCTTTTTGGGTCCAATCCTGCGAGATAGAGTCCCACCCAAGAGGTGCAGAGTATCCTCAACTCCATTGAACTCAGTGAGAAGTGAGAAAGCACAGAACCTTCTAGGAGGTACTCACCTTTTTGCAGGATTAGGCACTTCATGGTTTGTTGCCCCTTAAAGGCGATTAGATGTTGCCCATTAGAGGCCAATTTACAGAGCGGATAAGGAATCTATTAGGATTTAAATGGTAAAGCTTTCTTTTTTTTTTTATAGCTGGAAAATGAGAGATCTAGTCACAGCTCACCACTGGGGATTATTTATATAATAATAATCTTTTGATTGCAGTATATGGGTTTGTTACAATATTTCAACTCCTGGTGTAGCCCTCTCCAAGTGCACCCCTTGTCCTTAAGAGTAGAAGGGTACGTTATGTCTACACTGCAATGAGAAACCTGTGATTGGCCCATGCCAGCTGACTCAGGCTCATGGGGCTCAGGCTACGAGGCTGTTTGATTGTGGTGTAGATGTTTGACTCAGGCTACAGCCCACGCTTTGGGACCCTCGCATCTTGCAGAGTCCTAGAGCCCCAGCGCCGGTCTGAGTCTGAACATCTACACCACAATTAAACAGCTCCTTAGCCTGAGCCAGGGGCTTTTAATTGCAGTATAGACATGCCCAAAGAGGCCACGTGCTTTTCCCTTCTAAGCAACTCTCTGTCCCAGGAGCATTGGGTTAATGGCACACCTAAGGCTAGGTCTATACTACCCGCCTGAATCGGCGGGTAGAAATCGACCTCTCGGGGATTGATTTATCGCGTCCCGTTGGGACGCGACAATCGATCCCCGAATCGGCGCTCTTACTCCACCAGCGGAGGTGGCAGTAAGCGCCGCCGACAGAAAGCCGCAGAAGTCGATTTTGCCGCCGTCCTCACAACGGGGTAAGTCGGCTGCGATACGTCGAATTCAGCTACGCTATTCACGTAGCTGAATTTGCGTATCTTAAATCGACTCCCCCCTGTAGTGTAGATGTACCCTAAGGTTGTTCATCTATAGAATGCATAGTGCCTCCATCTAGTGGTCAGGTGAATACATGCTTATATACAATTCCTCTGATACCTAGGACATTAACAATATATGTTAATAGGAATCAAGAAACAAAAAGTTGTAGGAAAATCCCTCCCAACATTTAAGAAAGGGGTTTGGGTTACATAAAAAGAACGGGGGATAAGTAGGAACCATGGATAAAAGGAAAGGTCAGGGAAATCAAGGGGAACAGAGATACCAAAGTGTTAACTCCACAACAATAATCAAACACCCCTTCCCTCAAATAATCACATATTTTCCAATAATTAAATACAGTCTGAATTCTACAAACAATATAAAAGAAAAGAGGGTCCAACCCTAAAGTCTACACAGAGATCTCAGTTGGTCAGTATGTACACACGGTCACTTGTGTTAGAGCTCTTTAGGATTGATTAAAGAAAAGTAAACTTGCAGTTGTTTTTATGTCAGAGCCCTGACCATCATTTGGGTGCTGATACTATCCTTCAACTCTCTGTAATCCTTCACCTGTCTTTACACCAAACTTAATTGAGTCTCTTAGGCCTAGTCTTCACTTACCGGCTGGTCCGGAGGCACGCCATCGATGTTCTGGGATCGATCCCAGAAGTGCTCACAATCGACGCCGGTACTCCAGCTCGCCGAGAGGAGTACGCGGCGTCGACGGGGGGAGACTTCCGGCCGCGTCTGGACCGCGGTAAGTCCGGAGTAAGGTACTTCGAATTCAGCTACGTTATTAACGTAGCTGAATTTGCGTACCTTAGTCCGAAGTCCGGACTAAGTGTAGACCAGCCCTTTGACAAGGTCTTGAATGACCTCTGCGTATTTCCCTAAGAATAGAGTGAAAATACTCACTGGGTATATCTACACTGGAGCTGGAGGTATAAATTCCAGCTTGAGTAGATGTACCTGTCTGATGGAGCTACCATGCTAAAAATAGAATGTAGCTGCAGCTGCATGATGGGCTAGCCATTCCAAGTATGTACCCATCCAGGTATATGTCCTCAAAGTCAAAATGGAATTTACACCTCCAGCCCAAAGTATAGACACACCCAGTATTTGTACAGTAACATACTGTGAGACAGATAACTCTCTGGACTGGAGAGCAGGTCTCTGTGTTGCTCAAATACTGATCCTCCCTTGACTTCCTGCACCAGGGAGGCCTCGTAGGTGAGACTGGCATTCTATCTGTTCCTTCTGGATAGTAATCTGAGAGCTGCTTCCCTCCTCTCCCCTTTGTCCACACCTGGGCATGTTGGCCTCCTCTTTCTGCTGATTCTATTTTCTGGCTGGTGATTGCTTGAGTGGAGGGACAGACTTTTCTCTGCCCAATGCTTGCTATAGCCAAGCTGTTTTGGGAATAGCTGACTGAGGAGTTAAAAGGGATTTACCTCTCTTCTACCATGTAGAGAGCAACTGAACAACTTCATCTGTCTCTACTTGTGAAAGTAAACTCCCCTACTTTCCTCCCAAACAATGTTTGGGCTGGATGCACATAACTGGGAGTCTCAGCCATGTGCAGACATTTTTGGGTGCAGTTGGTTGACCAGGAATGTCAGTCACTCTCCTCTCCCAGCAACTTCCCCTCTTCTCTGGCTAAAAACCCACTGGGTCTCATGCACACAGAATAGGTAGCCACTTCCCATTTCCCAGCCTTTGTTTCTGTACTGCTGTCTGTCTATGGGAGCTGCTTCTTGCAAACCCCTATAATATCAAGGAAAATACAACTGCTAGCATGTGAAAATTGGGCTACATATCACTGGAAAAGTAATTTCCTCTACAGCTGTAATAAGATTCAGATTTGACCTAATGGTCTCTATGCTGTGATAATGAATGTAGATTCTATCCCCTCCTCTTCTACTGGCTTGCTGTATGACTTGGGCAAGTCACTTTACCTATTTGTGCCTCAGTTTCCTCATCAGTAGAATGAAGATAGTAATAGTGTTTACCTTCCTTTGTAAATATACAGATGAAAAGTACTTATATAACGCTCAACACACTGGGGTCCACTTAGAGACTGGGACCAGAACAAGTTTTGATAAGCTAAACCTTCCCTCCCACAGCAGGACCTAGGGTCAATGGCTCTTGTAATGTTTACCACATTGTAGCAACCAAAATCCTCTTTGTAACTATTTAAACTGTGTCTCTCATGTTTGAGATGGCTTAAACATGACTGTTGTTATCCTTAGCTACCAGCAACAATTCCTGCTTGTATGGAGTGACTCTTGCCAGTTCAGCCTTTATATTACATTTTCTTTTAATTGAGCCTTGACATATTGACAGAATCCACCTTTTACTAGGACTCAAGGAAAAAAGTAGTAATTTTGATGTATCAGCAGAATTACGTGCTTAATGACTGATTCTTTCTCATATGTCCAGAGTTAAACTGAATGCCAAATTTGGGGTCAGAAAAGAGTTTTCTCTGGGCAAGGACCTTGCAATTTTTTAATTTCCTGAGGATTTGGGGGAGAAAAGGGAGTGACAATTCCTTTTTTTTTTTTTTTGAAGTCTGATACTGGAAATATTAAAAAATTAACTATATTCTGTACTGTTCTCTTTAAATGCCTGTACAAACAGAAACTGCTCTCTAGATTGCAGGAAATTATACAATAGGTAAATAAAATGGATTTAGCATTTACTATTGTGAATAATCCCACTGAAATCAATGGGTTGTATGTACTACACCGTGTAATACAGGTTTGCAGGGGTAGTCCTTAAATTAAGACTAGAACAAACAGGAGACAACAAAGCAAGGAGAGGTAGGATAA
This sequence comes from Trachemys scripta elegans, assembly GCF_013100865.1. Classification (NCBI taxonomy): domain Eukaryota; kingdom Metazoa; phylum Chordata; order Testudines; family Emydidae; genus Trachemys; species Trachemys scripta. The sequence goes on from NC_048299.1 coordinate 73,749,000, forward strand.
GGGAGGGGAAAATAAGATTTTGTGGGCCAGTGGGAGGCTCATGTATGTATTAGGAAGTAGCTTGTTTTCTTTAACTTCTTATTGCACAATGGATACTGCTGAAAGTACAGGAGGCTAGAATAGCTACTGCTGCTGGAAGCCATGAGATCTGAGAAGGAGTTACAGGGTGAAAAGCAGGATATGGTGGATGGCAGGGAGCAGCATGACAGAAGCGGTGCATGTGGGCATGGGAGATGGGCACAAATGACTATGTAGGTCTCTGATGCCAGTGTGGGGAGCAGGGGCATTGGAACAATTTGTATAGTGGGGATACTGAAAGCCATTGAACAAAACTGTAAACAGTCCATCTGATGAAAACCACTTCAAGCCGGAGGTGCTGCCTAGTGAGACCAGACAGCAAGTGTGAAAAATCGGGATGGGGGGTAATAAGATAGGGTTACCATATTTCAACACTGAAAAAAGAGGACACTCCATGGGGGCCCTGGCCCTGCCCTAACTCTGCCCCTTCCCCACCCCCGGCTCTGCCCCCATTCCAACCCCTTCCCCAAAGTCTCTGCCCCAACTCTGCTACCTCTTCCCTCCCGCTCTGATCTTGGTTGGGGGTTGCTAAGTGCTTCTCTGCTCCCCACTCGCCCTGCAGCCCCTGCACTCCCCCCGCCCCTGCAGCCTCTGTGACCCCAGCTCCCCACTCGCCCTGCAGCCCCTGCACCCCCCTGCCCCTGCAGCCTCTGCGCCCCCCTGCCCCTGCAGCCTCTATGCCCCTGCCTGCCCTGCTCCTCCTCGCCCTGAAGCCTCTGCGCCTCCTGCCTTCCCTGCTCCTCCTTGCCCTGCAGCCTCTGCATCCTGTCAGGGTGGTTAAACACTGGAATAAATTGCTAGGGAGGTTGTGGAATCTCCATCTCTGGAGATATTTAAGAGTAGGTTAGATAAATGTCTATCAGGGATGGTCTAGACAGTATTTGGTCCTGCCATGCGGGCAGGGGACTGGACTCGATGACCTCTCGAGGTCCCTTCCAGTCCTAGAATCTATGAATCCCCCTGCCTGCCCTGCTCACCCGGCAGCCTCTGCCTGGCGGGGGCTTTGGACGCTCAGCGGTGACCGGGGCGGCAGGGGTCCCTCCAGCCCCGGCACTTGCCGCACTCCCCGCCCCGCAGCCTCCTTCCTGCCGCTGCCGAACAGATCCCTGGCCTGTCTGTCCCCTCTGGAAACAGCTCCCGGGGCGATGGGGCTCCAGGAAGGGTCCCCCAGTGGCTGGGGGGGTCCCCGCCCACGAGGGAATCCCGAGCCGCCGGCTGGGCCCGGCCTCCCCATGGTCCTGCGGGCTCGGGTGGGGCGTGCGGTCTGCCCGGGCTGCGGGGGCAGCAGCGGCCCCTCTGCCGCCTTCTGGGGCTTCGCCCCCTCCTCCCCCTGCCTGAGCGTGCTACAATGTAGCTGGGGCGGCTGGGCTGGGGACCCGGCGGGTCATGCCGGGGCCGGGCGAACCCTGGCTTATGCCTCCCTATTTTCCTGGACATGTTTGGCTTTTTGGAAATTCCCCCTAGACAGGGATTTGAGGACCAAAAAGCCGGACATGTCTGGGGAAATCCAGACGTATGGTAACCCTAAATAAGAGCCTATATAAGAAAAAGACCCCCAAAGCAGGACTGTCCCTATAAAAACAGGACATCTGGTCACCCTGGTGCTTTCCCCACACTCTGAGGCTAAAGAGCAACATGCAGCCGGTCTACGCTGGAGGCCGCGTGTGGCATATACACTGCACTCCCCACCCCAGTACGGGTGCAACTAGCAGCGCGGGTTAGCGAGGCGGCACTGCTTAGGCGTGTACAGACACACAGCAGCCCGGGGGGGAGGGGAGGGGTGTACCATACAAGGCTCTCTACGCTCCCAAGCAAAGCCTTTGCCTTCCCTGCGGCACTGCCATTTTTAGCAGCAGCAGCTGCCCAGCTACACGGCTGCCAGATAGGCCAAGCCATGGCGTGACGGGTAATGGGGGGAGGAGAGGCAGGACCATTGGTCATGGATGTGTGAGGCCTGTAAAGCCCCTGCCTGAAATAGGCCCTCGAGGGGAGCTATAAACGAGCTCCGCTGGGGCCAACCGCCGACCAACCGCTCTTGAGAAAGGGGGAGGGGCAGCTCTCAGACAACGTTATAGCGCCGCCCTTTGGCTCGGACAGTCCGCTCTCTCCCCCCCTCCGTTTTCGTTTCTGAGCGCGCGCAAGCGCGCTTCTCCCTCCTAGTCCCGCCTCCTGGCGCGTGCTGCCCCAGCGGTCTCTCCTGAGCGCTCCTCCTAACCTAAGCCCCGCCTCGCGTCTCTTTGGGGACCGCCCTTTTGGCGTGAGCAGCCGCGCCCCTATCACCGGCGCGCGCTCCCTGTTGTTACGGCGGGTCTAACGCCCCCTCCCGTCACCCACAGCCGCTCTGCTCCCTCCTTCCCTCCCTCCCTTCCCTGCGGACGTGGAATAAAGAGTCAGCGGGTGAGTGCGAGCCCCCTGCTCTCCGCTAGTCCCTGCCGCCCCGGCGTGTCTGCGCCTCCCTCGCCCATCCCTGAGTGGCCCGGGGTCTGCTCACGGCTGGGACCCCAGAGAAGCTGGGCACTGGGGAGGGGGAAGGGGCTGAGGCGTCAGGGGTACAGGAGTCCTGGGGCGTTGGTAGTGGGTGGATTCTGCGCGTACACTTATTCTCGTCTAGGGCCCTGCAGAGTTGCACCGACTGTGCCTTCTCCTCTGTCCCTCTCAGAGCTGTGTGCGGGGTGGGGCAGGGCGGGACGGCCCGGATTGCATTTTGCAGATTTGCAAAGGAAGTAGATTATTAGTTGTTACCTACATTTAATGAGTATCAAATGTCTTCCTTTCGACGTGGGTCCCGTGGTTTTTCACATCATAGAATTGGTTTGTGCTCATTGGAATTTGAACGTGAGCAAGTGAATTAGACTGATTCTCGGATTTGCTAGTTTTTGTGATAACCAGAGCACTTTTTCCCCCCTCTATGCCTGAATCACTCACAGGTGTGTTGAAGTGTGAAAGATATACTTTAATGCCCTTCACAGCTGCCTTTTATCTGTGCAATGCTATCTTCTGAATTACAATACAATATTAATATTTAGATCATCGTTTCTCCTTGGAGCAAAAGTTACATCTCCTTGTTTGAAAACTGAGCATACTGATGGCACTTCATGAATAAAAACATGAAGCAGATAATGTGGACACAGTCCTTTCACTGGAAAACAAATACTGGTTTTTTTTGGCCTGAAAACCTTTCTATTCAACATATTCAATAAAATGTATTACATTAATAAAAATAATATTCTGTATTCTATATTTTCTTCAATTCCAAAGTATCATGAAAGAGTTGATTTATAACAGGGTCTGCATACTTTCTGTACGCTAACAGTAACAGCTAACCAGTAATTGCATTTCTACTTCTGTTACCTGTAGAGTGCTGCTATTTGTGATATGTTTTAATGGATGTGGCATGCCTTTCTGGGGCATATCAACTGTACTCCATACTACATTCTAGATGTACCCCTTGGACCATCAAGTAGTTGATAGAGGAAGGATGTTCATTATTTGTGTTGAGACTTGTGTGCCAGTTGCTGTACACACACCTTCTGCACACAAACTGAGTACAATTCTGCTTGGAAGGATGTAAGGGAGTTCCATATTTGTGTGTCCCTAGTTTCTTGATCAAATATGATGTTTTTTTTCCCCCTATGTTGTGCATCATCACAAATAGTAAAGGTTTTGCAGGCCAGGTTATACTCTGTGACATCTGTGTAACCCTATTGCTTCCAGATAACATCTTTGGTGACACTTGTGCCATCTCAAACAGGAGCAACTGACTGGAATTTATTCAATGGTTTTGTTAAAGCACAATATGGAATAGAACAGGGGTAGGCAACCTATGGCACGCATGCCAAAGGCGGCATGCAAGCTGATTTTCAGTGGCACTCCCACTGCCCAGGTCCTGGCCACCGGTCCAGGGGGCTCTGCATTTTAATTTAATTTTAAATGAAGCTTCTTAAACATTTTAAAAACCTTATTTACTTTACATACAACAATAGTTTAATTATATATTATAGACTTATAGAAAGAGACCACCTAAAAACGTTAATGTATTACTGGCACGCGAAACCTTAAATTAAAGTGAATAAATGAAGACTTGGCACACCATGTCTGAAAGGTTGCCGACCCCTGGAATAGAATCTTCCTAATTACTCAGTTCTGTAGTGCTAACAGGAGTAAGAAATCCTTTTTGTGACTAAAATGAGAAAATACAACTCTGAATACATAAAAGGAGCAGATCTTTGTGAATAAGAAGCTGCTATTTTTATGCAGGACACTTTTGGAGCAGAACTATATGTCTTTCAATAAAAGATACTGTCACCTAATAAAATTTACCATTTATCCAGTGCTAATCATATTGAAAGCTTTTTACAAACATTGACTAATTTTCACAACATCCCTTGGGGACAGACAAGTATTACCCCCATTTTAAAAATAGGAACACTGAGGCAGAGAGTTGAAGTAACTTGTCTAAAACAACACTGAGTTAGTCACAGAACCAAGATTAAAATTCCTGACTTCCAGTCCTATTTTCATTCTTCTAGATCAGTGGTTCTCAAACTTTTGTACTGGAGACCCCTTTCACATAGCAAGCCTCTGAGTGCGACCCCCTTATAAATAAAAAGCACTTTTGTATATGTTTAACACCATTATAAATGCTGGATGCAAAGCAGGGTTTGGGGTGGAGGCTGAGGACTTGTGACCCCATGTAATAACCTCGTAACCCCTGAGGGGTCCTGACTCACAGTTTGAGAACCCCTGTTCTAGATCATGCTGTTTGTACAGATTTACATCTAAAATGTAGATTTACATTTTTATGAACCTAGTATCATTCATAATATATTAACTTAAAATGTACATATTTTATTTCAGCATTGTGAACGCCAAATGCAACAGGATTGTGCTATGCATGAGAACTAGCAAGTGAAACTGACTTCAAACACAATTGAAACTGACCCGACTAATAAATGATAAATTAGATGTTTAAACATGATTTCAGTTTTAATATTTTAAAAAGATAGGGAAGAAATTATTGTTTAAATTGAGCTGTTTTGACTGTATCTCTATAATTTGTAGCCCTACCTATACTGGAAATACCCTTTCCTATATACTTCATGGAGAAATCCAGAGAAGCTATTGTGAAAAATGGACATTCTGCATAGGATTGATATAATCTTGTTGACTTTGAATGAGAGAGAGAGAAACAATACTTTCAGTCAAAGACAATGGATGAAATTCTGGCCCCATTCAAATCAGTAGCAAAACAAAATTTCCTCCAGTGAGATTATATCTAGTCTGTTGTTCTCTTGTACTGAGCAGGCAGATGACTGACCAATTTTTCTTTTGACAGTGACTCCTAAGTTGCTCTGTGAAGCATACAGAAAAAATATATATTTATTTTTGTAGCACATTTTATCCAAGTGCTTAAGGAATAATGTTAACATAAAACTTCAGTTCAAGTCAGTGAGACTACTCATGTAAAACTATGCACATGTTTAATTTTTTGCAACCTAACTTTAGGTTCCTGTCTGTGCCACTATCTTGCTGTCTCTTAATCACTGTGCCTTACTTTACCCATCTGTAAAATGGGAATACTATTTACCTACTTACCTAACAGAGGTGCTGTGAAGTTTTAATTAGTGTTTGTAAAGAAGGCTTGCAAAATTTTCATTAAAACTTATCACCTCAGGCTCCTAGTCTGTTTACCCACCCTTATCGAGATCATTAAAAATCAAGCGATGTTATTCATCACCTGTCTGTCAATTTTTTTTTCTCAATTGTCTAAGGGCAAAATATATTGTATTACAGAATAAATGCATTAGTGTTCTTTTTATTAACATTTTTAAATTCTCTGACAAATGTACAAAATTAACATTTTCAGGCTCTTATAACGTCTCTTCATTTAGTAACAATTGTCACTGATTTTACTCTGTTGGGGAAAGGGAGATGGCCTCGGCGTCCTCCTTTATTTTTCTCTTCCATTTATTTTGATTTTTTTTTTGGTGGTGAGGAAGCAATGTGCTATACATGGTGGCAACAGTCATCCTAGATAAAGAGAATGGGATATAGCTCAACCAAAGGCAGGCAACATTACGTTGGGTGACAACCAGTGGAGTTTATTCAAGTGCTGCGTAGCACTTCCCTCCAGCAGGCACTGAACGCGCTACCCACAGTATGCCTCCATTCACGTGCTAACTACAAACAAAGGGTAACTTATTGTAGCAAAGTTTCTTTTTCTGCAGAGTGTATCCTCTAATATTTTTAACATTGGCATGTTTGTTGTCTTTTGTATTTAGCAAGTTGTAAAAGGATGAAAGAAAGCTGGTCTGCATTCGACACGTTTGAACCTCATTTCAGGCCTCTGGTAATTATTGAGCTTGCAAAAGACACCAAAGAGGAAACCAAAGAATGGCTCACTCAAAGAATTGTGGACAAAAAGAAAAATGGAGGTGAATACAATGGTTCCTTTTCAGAGATTTTGAAATTGTATTGGTTGATGTAGTCTATTGTAAATAAATGTCTTGATGCTATAGTAAAATTAAAGTGACGTGTTGAGAAACAAGTTTAGCAATATATTTGATTTGCAGCAAAGGAAGAATAAACTTTTCTTAGTGCTTGTCCCTTTGTATATTCCACTCTAGGGGTGCATGTGCTTAGGTTAGAGGCTTTTTGGTAAGCAGTGTGTGTTTGTTTGGTCTGTGCATGTTCTCTGACTATCCCTGTGTCCCATACCCAAGGGAGAAAAAGTAGTGTGGGACCAACTGCTAATTCAGTTCCTTCTTTTCACCCTTGGCCTGACCTGGAGTGCTTTAGTGTCAGCAGCTTTACTTTAGCTTCTCATTCTTGTATATAGGACAGTTTAGATTAATTAGTAATTTATGGTTTTTAGTGTACTTGTCCATTGGTTATAGTTACGAGACTCAGGGGGAATTTATTTTTCCTCAGCATTCCGCCTACAACCTTGTATATTTGATTAGTGTCTGAGATATGATTATGCATAAGTCCCCCAGTTTTAAATATTGTATAGCTTGTGAGTTTTCCCAATTAATGGAGATCACACTGGTTGCCTCTAAATTTTGGGGGAATTGTACATCCCCCTCAAAGTGAGCATTTTGTAGGTTGTTCTTCAGGAGAATAAGGAATTCTAGGGAGACTAAACATTTTCCTTTTGGATCGTTCTGTGAGGGCTGCTTCAGCTTCTGTTCCCTTTGATGCTTGTACAAAATCCAGAAAAAACAAAGAGCGACCCTTCGAGCCCTGAATTAGTTAGCTCCAGGGTGCATGCAATTAAGACTTCATTGAAAGAATCTGGTAAGAAGAGCCATTGTAAAGTGTTTAAGGAAAATTTAAGCATCCTCCCAATGAAAAGAGGGATACATCTCCTCATAAATCCTCTTTAAAAAAATAGGTCAAAATTGCCTTTCTCCTCTAAGTCAAGCAAGACTCCACATCCTGGTACAGGTACAGATGTTGCTTTGAAGGAGCAGGGCACTGGCTTGATGTCAAAGGGCTCTGTAATTGTGCCTGGCACTGAGTCTTTTGGTATGGAGCTCCCCTTGGCACCCTCCCAGTGTGCACTGATTGCTTCCTCATCATTGGCACTGACTGTTTCTGCAGTATAGGGCAGGTTAGTACAGAGCACTACATTGATGGTGTCAAGTATGCCCCATGGTTATAATGCTCTCCAACCTTCAGTACTGATTTGATACACTGATTTGAGGGTTTCTAATGAACCCGAATACCCCTTATTATCTGGAGGCTTAAATTTCCCTCTGGTACTAGAATCAATGCCTTCCTTAGTACTGTTTTCCTTTCTGGTACTGACTGTAAGACAGGATCAGCCTCATACCACTCCTATCCCTGCTGATCCTTCTCTGGAGTCTGATGTATCATATCCATCACATAGCAAGAGTAGGGTTACCATATTTCAACAATCAAAAAAGAGGACGGGAGGAGCCCCGCCCTAGCCCCGCCCCTGCCCTAGCCCCGCCCCCGTCCTGTCCTAGCCCCGCCCCTGCCCCTTCCACTCCCTCCCACTTCCTGCCCCCTCAGAATCCCCAACCCTACCCCCCACTCCTTGTCCCCTCACTGCCCCCCAGGACTCCACCCCCTCCCTAAGCCTCCCTGCCTCTTGTCCCCTGACTGCCTCCTCCTGAGACCTTCCCCACATCCTAACTGGCCCCCTAGGTTCCTGTCCCCTGACTGCCCCAACCCTTATCCACACCCACATCCCCTGACAGCCCCCCCCCCCAGAACTCCTGACCCATCTAAACCCCTCTGCTCCCTGTCCCCTGACTGCCCCCTCCTGGGACCCCTGCTCCTAACTGCCCTCCAGAACCCCACTCCCTACCTAAGCCTCCCTGTTCCTTATCCCCTAACTGCCCCTTCCTAAGACCCCTCTCCCTAACTGCCCCCCAGGACCCTACCTCCTACCTGTACCCTGACTGCCCCAAACCTTATCCATCCAGAAAGCCTGCCCCGAACTCTCGACCCCCCCCCCCCCCCTTGTCCCCGGCCGCCCCCCCCCGGGACCCCTGCTCCTAACTGCCCTCCAGAACCCCATCCCCTACCTAAGCCTCCCTGTGCCTTGTCCCCTAACTGCCCCCTCCTGGGACCCACCCCCCACCTGTACTCTGCCCAAAACCTTACACCCCCAACCCCCAGACAGCCCCCCCCCCGAACTCCCTGACCCATCCAACCCCTCCCCCCTGCTCCCTGTCTCTTGATTCCCCCCCCCCCAGAACCTCCCTGCCGCTTCTCTGATCCCCTGCCCCCTTACTGTGCTGCTCGACAGCGGGGGAGGGCAGCAGCGTCGGAGCTCCAGACGGCGAAGGGCCGGCGATCTGTGAGTGCAGGGAGGGAGGGAGAGGAGGGGGGGTGTCAAGTTTCAGGAGGGAGGAGGGGGGAAGTGCAGCTCTGACTCTGGCTGTTGGAGCACCGGCTGCTTTGTAAGCCGTGCGCACGCTCTGCATGGGGGGAGGGAGGGAGGGAGGGGAAGTCCGGACATTGACAAATTCCCCCCGGACGCTATTTTTAACCCGAAAAAGCCGGACATGTCCGGGGGAATCCGGACGAATGGTAACCCTAAGCAAGAGTGACTCACCCACATACTCTCCTAGAGCTCATTCCCCAACTTTAAGCTCAGTTAGAGTGTCTAGGTTGTTCTGTCATTTAGAGATAGAGTTCCCATATGGCCCGAGAGCCTTCTCGCCACTCATACAATGACTTCCCAGGTACCCTTCCAGACAGTAAAGGAGAGAGACATCAGCCTGGTCCTATGAGTCTCCTGAGCAGATCTAACAAAAGGAAGAGCCCTCAAAAGAGCAAGATCAACCCTGTTGAGAAAGTTCAGTTTTCATAGTCCTCTGTGACTTTATCTGATTAAAGTATGACCATATAGATCATTGTTGCAACCTCTATTATATATCTTGTACAAAATGTGGCATGTAAGATGTCTATGAAAAGGTTATGATTTGCTGAATATGATTATGCTATATGTATGCATGTAGTTTTGTACTTAAAGTTATGAATATTGCCTCTATACCTGTATTTCAAATGTTTGCTCCTGGGGTAACGCCTGCAAGGTAGTTAGCCAGCACATCTTGGAGAGACTATTCAAATTAAGTGGCTCATCAAGAAACACTTGACTTGACAATGGACTATGGGAGACGCCCATCTACATGGAATGAGCTGTCCTGCAAACATGCTGTTTGAGGTAATGGCTTCTACTGTGTCTAAACCTTCATGCATGGACATGTGACTTGCCCATGTGACTCCAAACACTATCTTGTCACCTGTAATTTTCCACTAGCTGTGCTGAGGTTTTTGTTTAAAACAATAGGCTTCCCTCCACATGGCAGAAAATATAAAAGGCTCTGGAAATCCATCCATTTTGCCTCTATCCTGCTCCAGCCTCTGTACTATGAACTTATACTAATGGAAGCATTCTAACCAATGGACTGAGGACCTTCCAATGATTTGGAAACAGCCAGAGACTTGACTTAAGCCACCAGTTTATTCCATCACTGCTACAAGCCTAAACCAATTACTGTATGTACTTGATTCCTGTATGTATTTGCAATTTGCAATTACTGTATGTATTTGATTCCTTTAACCTATTTTAACTGTCACCTTTCTCTCTTTTTTTATGAATAAACCTTTAGATTTTAGATACTAAAGGATTTGCAACAGTGTGATTTTTTTGGGTAAGATCTAAGTTGTATATTGACCTGGATGTGTGGTTGGTCCTTTGGGATCAGAAGAACCTTTTATTTGATGAGATTGGTTTTAAGGAACCACTCATCTCTAAGTCTGGTGTTTTTGGTGGTAATACAAGGACTGGAATGCCTAAGGAAACTTCTTTTATGACTTTTTGTTAGCCAGTGTGGCGAAACAGAAGTTTATTTGTGTGGCTGGTTTGGTATGTCCTATGGGGGATTAGCCACCAGTCTTGGAGTGTATCTGCCCCATTTCTCAGCAGTTCATCCTGAATTAGGCATCCTCATTTGTGACCCACAGAGGCATAGTTATATCCTCTCTCCTTTTCTCCTGATGAGGCAGTGACACTGGCTTCACTTTCATGACCTGATGACTTTAAAAACTTTCAGGGGTAATGAAAAAAGTAGCAGCTTCACTTCAGATCCCTTTAGAGGAGGTTCAAGAGGCTCATAAATTATTGGATGTCCTTCACAACACTATGCCAGAGAGGATTGCTGTTCCTATTAATGAGGCTCTTTTGGACAAAAACTGTGACAGACTCCTGCAGCTGTTGCTCGGACTTCAAAAAAGACTGAAAAAAAATGTTTCTGTTAAAGGAGCCAGGTACTTGTACTCACACCCTGTACCTTGTAGTAGCGCAGTTAAAGAGGGGTGTTAGAATGGTGCTGTTTATTCAACCCCCTCTGATGATTCAAAATGTTTAGGCCTATTTGAGATGGAAAAACGGTTCTGCAAGTTTGCAGTTCCATATATCTAATAACCAAGCTCATATGGCAAATGATGACGATCTCAATTATAATACATTCATGGATTTTATTGACAAGTTGTTGCAGGAGCATAGGAAACAATTTTAATTACTAACAGCGTAAAGATAATTAATGGCAAGATCCTCATTACAAGCATCATTAGACCCTGCAGATACAGCTTCATGCTCTGTGGCAACTTCCACTGTAATGAGTTGTTTGTCCTGGCTCCAATCTTCAGGCATTCCAAGAGAAGTCCAGGCCAAAGTGGAGGACCTTCCATATGAGGGCCTTAATCTTTTCAGTGAGAGAATGGAAGAGTCTCTCCACACTTTTAAAGACTTCTAGGCCACTTGATGTTCCCTAAGTATTTACAGCCCTGCAATGAAAAGAATACGCAGTGAGCCTCAATCTTACCCAAGACCGAGGTTAACTCCACCCTCTTTTTATGCACAGCATCCTAGGAAATGTCAAAAGATGCAAAAGAGAAGACCACCTGATGCTTCTACTTTCTCATCACAGTGGTCACCAGCAAGCATCCCTTTTTATGGGATTGTCAAGAGGTTCAGAATGACCATCCCTCCAGATTTTACTCCCCCATTCTTCCCTGATTTCCTTCGTAAATTTTCTTTCCCATTTTCAGAGAGTATGGAATGCTATTTCATCAGACAAATGGGTATTAGCAATTATTACAACTGGCTATGTGATTCAGTTTCACACTGTATCCATCCCCACCCACCTTCCTTGTCCCTTTTCAAGGATCTCTCTCATGAGAAGATTCTCATCCAGAACATGGATTCTCTCCTTCAACTGGGCACAATAGAACCTCTTCCTCCTCAATATGGAGGGGAAAGGTTTTTATCCCCAATATATTTCTTTATACCCAAGAAAAAAAGGAGATGAGAAGCTGATCCTGGATTTCAGAATGCTCAACACTTTCATTTGCCATTTGAGATTCAGGATGGTTACCCTGGCCTTTACTATATAGTTGCTGTATCTGGGAGATAGGTTTGTTGTTCTTGACCTCAAGGATGTTTATTTCCACATAAGATATTCCTGTGATTAGTGGTCAGTCCAAATCACTATCAATACAGGATTCTTCCCTTTGGTCTGTCAGTGGCACCAAGGGTATTTATGACATTGTTAGCAGTGGTAGCGTATGCCTATGACAACAAATTATAGTGGTCTATCTATATCTGGTCCACTGGCTAGTCAAAGGAATGTCCTAGCAAGATGTTCAAAATTCCATGAGAATGGTTCAACTCTTCCAGACGCTTGATCATAGGTTAAATTAAGAAAAGTTTGATACTAATACAGTATACAGGATTTTATTGGAGAAAAACTGAATTCCTGGACAGCCAAAGTGTACTTACCTCAAGATGTTCCTGGTTATGTCTAGTCTGATAAATCAGCCTAAAGTGAGCTGTTGAATAACAGTAAGATCTTGTCTCTGTCTACTGGGTCACATGGCCTTTTGCACTTTTGTGATGCAGCATGCCAAACTACATCTCCACTGTATGCAAGTTGGGTTGAAGACGGCATACACCCTGATCATACAAAGTCTGGACATACTTGTGTAAATTCCACAGAACATCCTCTGCATCCTTGATTGGTGGAAAGATGGCTTTCCCTCTTCCAATAGGAACAATAGTGATAGATGCATCCTTACTGGTTTGGGAAGTTCATCTGGGTGGTCATTTAGCTTAGGGAAAATGGACTCCAGAAGAATCTTTTAGGGTGGTAGCCGTGTTAGTCTGTATCAGCAAAAAGAACGAGGAGTACTTGTGGCACCTTAGAGACTAACAAATTTACTTGGGCATATACTTTCGTGAGCTAAAACTCACTTCATCGGATGCATGCAGTGGAAAATACAGTAGGAAGGTGTGTGTATATATACACAGAGAACATGAAAAAATGGGTGTTGCCATACCAACTCTAATGAGACTAATCAATTAAGATGGGCTATTAGCAGCAGAAGAAAAAAACTTTTGTAGTGATAATCAGGATGGCTCATTTCAAACAGTTGACAAGAAGGTGTGAGTAACAGCATGGGGAAATAGTTTTTACTTTGTGTAATGACCCATCCACTCCCAGTCTTTATTCAAGCCTAATTTAATAGTGTCCAGTTTGCAAATTAATTCCAGTTTCTGCAGTTTCTCACCAGAGTCTGTTTTTGAAGTTTTTTTGTGGGAGAATTGCGACTTTGAGGTCTGTAATTGAGTGACCAGGGAGGTTGAAGTGTTTTCTGGCTGATTTTTGAATGTTATAATTCTTGACGTCTGATTTGTGTCCATTTATTCTTTTGCGTAGAGACTGTCTGGTTTGGCCAATGTACATGGCAGAGGGGCATTGATGGCATATATCACATTGGTAGATGTGCACGTGAACGAGCTCTGATGGTGTGGCTGATGAGATTAGGTCCTATGATGGTGTCCCTTGAGTAGATATGTAGACAGAGTTGGCAACGGGCTTTGTTGCAAGGATAGGTTCCTGGGTTAGTGTTTTTGTTGTGTGGGGTGTGTGTGTGTGTGTGGTTGCTGGTGAATATTTGCTTCAGGTTGGGGGGCTGTCTGTAAGCGAGGAGTGGCCTGTCTCCCAAGATCTGTGAGAGTGAGGGATTGTCCTTCAGGATAGGTTGTAGATCCTTGATGATGTGCTGGAGAGGTTTTAGTTGGGAGCTGAAGGTGACAGCTAGTGGCGTTCTGTTACTTTCTTTGTTGGGCCTGTCCTGGAGTAGGTGACTTCTGGGTATTCTTCTGGCTCTGTCAATCTGTTTCTTCATTTCAGCAGGTGGGTATTGTAGTTGTAAGAATGCTTAATAGAGATCTTATAGGTGTTTGTCTGAGGGATTGGAGCAAATGCGGTTGTTTCTTATAGCTTGGCTGTAGACAATGGATCTTGTGGTCTGGATGAAAGCTGGAGGCATGTAGGCAAGTATAGTGGTCAGTAGGTTTCCGGTATAGGATGGTATTTATGTGACCATTGTTTATTAGCACTGTAGTGTCCAGGAAGTGGATCTCTTGTGTGGATTGGTCCAGGCTGAGGGTGATGGTGGGATGGAAATTGTTACAATCATGGTGGAATTCCTCAAGGGCTTCTTTTCCATGGGTCCAGATGATGAAGATGTCATCAATATAGCACAAGTAGAGTAGGGGCGTTAAGGGACGAGAGCTGAGGAAACGTTGTTCTAAGTCAGCCATAAAAATGTTGGCATACTGTGGAGCCATGTGGGTACCCCTAGCAGTGCCGCTGACTTGAAGGTATACATTGTCCCCAAATGTGAAATAGTTGTGGGTGAGGACAAAGTTCAGCCACCAGGTTTGCCGTGACATTATTGGGGATATTCTTCCTGATGGCTTGTAGTCCATCTTTGTGTGGAATGTTGGTGTAGAGGGCTTCTACATCCATAGTGGTCAGGATGGTGTTTTCTGGAAGATCACCAATGGATTGTTGTTTCCTCAGGAAGTCAGTGGTGTCTCAAAGATAGGTAGGAGTGCTGGTAGCGTAGGGCCTGAGGAGAGAGTCTACATAGCCAGACAGTCTTGCTGTCAGGGTGCCAATGCCTGAGATGATGGGGCATTCAGGATTTCCAGGCTTAGGGATCTTGCGAAGCAGATAGAATACCCCTGGTTGGGGTTCTCGGGGTGTGTCTGTGCAGATTTGTTCCTGTGCTTTTTCAGGGAGTTTCTTGAGCAAATGGTGTAGTTTCTTTTGGTAACCCTCAGTGGGTCAGAGGGTGATGGCCGGGAGCTGAGAGCCATGTAAAATGCATTTCTTGCTGGTAATTCATGAGTCTGTTCAGATTATGTCAAGATAATACAACTGCAGATTTTTACATAAACAAGCAGGGTGGAGTGAGATCATTCCTTGTGTGTTGCAGAGACAGTAAAGTTATGGAACTGGTGCAAACTAAATTGCAGCAGTCTGTTAACGGTTCTCCAGAACACATTAGCAGGCAATCTCAACATGCACTTCTCCATGAATGGGAAATCCACAAATTGGTGATTTGGTTCGTTTTCCACCAGAAGGGCCAGCAGCAGGGGAATGTTTAGAATAGATAAGAACAAGAGATGTTGGATATTTTGTGCCAGAGGAGGTCAAAGCCCAGGTTCCCTGGCAGATGCATTCCTAATCCCGTATTCACATATGCCTATCCTCCAATTCCATTGCTTCTGAGGGTGTTAAGGAAAATCAGACAAGACAAGGCAAAGATTATAAACTTCTATATGGCTGAGGCAATACTGTTCCCCACAACTTTTTCACTTGTCCATTTGCCCTCCAATCTGATTTAGGGTGACCAGATCACCACACTAAAATGTCGGGACACATTGGGGTGCCATCAGCCCCGCCCACAGTCCATCCCTGCTCCTCCCAGGCTCTGCTCCCACTCTGCCCCAGGTCCTGCCCCTTCCCCGCTCGGCCCCTCCACTGCGGCCTTCCTCATCCCCCAGCCTGCCGTTGGCTTGCTGCGTCCCTCCTCGGACTCCCACCCACTGCTTGCCCACCGACCGCTCGCCTCTTACCCCACCCCTGCCCTGCCTCTTCTCCGCCTCCTCCCCTGAGTGCGCCGGGTGCCCGCTCCTCCCTCCTGGAAAGCACTAAGCGCTGGCAAACAGCTGGTAGGTGGCAGGAAGCACGGGGGAGGGGGGCGGAGCGGGGACGTGGCACGCTGGGAGGGGGGGAGAAGGAGGCGAGGAGTGGGGGAGCTTGGCTGCAATTTTTCTCCGTGGGTGCTCCAACCCTGGAGTCAGCCATAAAAATGTTGGCATACTGTCGGCACCTCCCTCCCGCTCGCCTCCTTACCTGAATATCAGGACAAATGGCATCCCGATTGTACATTGATTGGGATGCGGGACAAAGGATTAAATATCAGGACAGTCCCGATTTTATCAGGACACCCTAATCTGATTGCTTCTCATGCTGGATCTTGTGTCTCAGAGTGAGGGAATGACCCATCATTCTGATCTGTCCTCCTGCCATTTAACTGCTTGGTTTTTGAATAGATGTCAGAGCTAGAAAAATCATGTTCTTCAGAGGTGCAAACCATCCTGAGCAGCAGTGGAAAAGATTCTACAAGAAAAGTGTACTGTGCAAAATAAAACAGATTTGCCATCTGGTGTGAGCAATATAAATTGGCACCTCCAGAGTCTCAGATACCTGACATTGTAGACTGTATCTTTTAGCAGAAGACCTCAAGTCTTTCACTCAGCTCTCTGAGGGTACATCTAGCAGCTATTAGTGCCTTCCCCCTCACCTTGGATAGCTCTCCAGTATTTTTCTACCTTTCCACATCTAGGTTCTTGAGAGGTTTAATGAAAATATTTCCACCTGTAGTAGAATCTACCCTAATATGGGATCTTAATGTTGTTTTGGCAGGTCTGTATGAACCCTTGGCTTCATGTTTTTTTCTATATCTGTCCGTGAAAACCTTTTTTTAACAATAACATCTGTGAGAAGAGGTGGGAGAGTCAGAATCTCTCATGGCTGATCTCCCCCCACCCCCAGTCCCACAGTCTTTTACTGGGACAAAGTTTCTCTTACACAAAATAATGTCCAAATTCCACCTGAATTGGATTACACATTTTACTGGAATTTTATCCACCCCCCCCCCATTCATTTTGATGAAGTCAGGTTACATACTTTAGATTGGCGCTAACCTACTTCCGAAGAATGAAATCATTCTCTAGGTCCCCAAAATTATTCATTTTGTTTGCTGAAAGAATGAAAGGAGTTCAGATATCCACACAGAATTGGCAAAGTGGATTTTGCACTTGATTTTAGACTGCTAAACTTCACTGTAGAGCTAAGACGGATAAAATGGTTGTTGGTAGCATAGTGGGTCATTGAAGAGAGAGGTTAGGGAACAGTAAGAATCTGAAGAAGAATGAGACATGGAGGAAGAAAGTATTAGAATGTTAGGTAAGGTTTGCAACTTGATTGTGCTATGAATTAGCTAAATTAGTTCCTCCAACCAGCGTTAATGCTCATTGAATAAGGGCTCAAATGACTGCGGTTACCTCTCTGAAAAATGTTGTCTGTAAGGCTGCCACATGGAGTTCAATACATGCCTTTACAAGACACTATGCTTTGATGTAGGCATCTTCATCAGACATCAGTTTTGTGGAGTAGTTGTTCATTTTGGCTTAAACAGGACTCCAAACACCCACCACCATAGTTAGATGGCAGCTTGCGAATCACTTAGTGTGGCGTACACACAGGGACAAGCTCTCAAAAGAAGACAGGAAAGTTACTTGTCTGTACAGTAACTGAAGTTCATTGAGATGTGTTGTCCTGGTGTGAATTCCATGCCCTGCTTCCCTTACTCACTCCTTTGGATTCCTGCTATACTCTCTGTGATCTGCAGTAGAGAAGGAACTGGAGTGGTGATTATACCTTCGGTAAAGGGCACAAAGATAGTTAGGGCACATGCCTGGACCAAACAGACACTGCTAGTAAATAATCTCGGATTTGGGCCCATGTGCACCTGCAAATGAAATCACACAAGGATAACGCATCTTGAAAAACTCCAGTGATTGAATTGCCCTTTTTTTTAAGAAAGCCCATGCCAACGAGAAACTTTTAAATTAAAAATAAATGTACCTTTGGAGAGGGATCACTTCCTCCTTTTTTTTTTTTTTGTGTGTGATAACACTACAGGTCAGATGGACCCCCTACCTTTCATGAGTTCTTGAAGTTTTTATGATGTGTCCATCATATTGGATTATTAACATATCACATAGGTTGGGGACATGGCTGACCACAGAATCCCCCAAACACTTGATTTTAGACTGCAAAACTTCACTGTAGAGCTAAGACAGATAAGATGGTTGTTGGTAACATAGTGGGTCATTGAAGAGAGAGGTTAGGGAACAGTAAGAATCTGAAGAAGAATGAGACATGGAGGAAGAAAGTATTAGAATGTTAGGTAAGGTTTGCATCTTGATTGTCTAATACAAGTAACCAAATACTAAGATAATTCTCTGACAGTAAACCAATATTTTGATATAACAATTCTTTGTAGTCAAAATTAATAGTGTAGATAGCATGTCGCTTTAAAAATTGAGGATGCAAATATTATTCCCAGAGTTCAACATTTAAGTCTGTTGCTCTTACTTTCCCCATATTAGGAAAACTGGTGTAGTTTATTATAAACACATATAAGGTAGGCAACAGAATCATTAGGATTTCAGAAATGAATGGAAATTTTAGTAAACGTCTTAAAATTAGGACATTTCTTTCCCTGAAACATTTTCTAAGCAATGGATAAAAGTGGTGTATTTTGCAAATAAAAATTAGTGAAGTAATGTGGGACTAAGTAATTTGCACTTAGCATCATTTTTATAACTATTATTAAAGCAAAATTTAAGCTAGAGCTTGTGGATGATGCTCTAATTATGTCAATATCTTTTTTGGAACATTAACTTTTCAACTTTAAAACATTTATCAGTAGCATAGTAATAGCTCTTTCATAAAGTTATGAGTTGAAAGAATTTGTATTCACAGGATTTTAGATATGGTATGAAATATCTATCTTCTGTATTGCTAGAAAAGGTGACATGAAGATTTGAATTTCCCAACCTCCCTTTTGACCCATGACCCATTGTGATTATTTGCTCTGCTATACGTAAATATAACTTTAAGCCATTTTTATGCAATTGGATTTCTATTAAATGTATATGGTACAGGGGAAAAAGGTTGAAAACAGGGACTTTATTTTGCTATTGACACAGGTAGAAAATCAATTGATCATTAAGACTTGAGTTGATGTTGGATTGTGGCCACAAACTAGTTTCTAGGCCTGTCACATGTAGGTGGATGATGATTATGTCAAAAGGCCTGATCATGCAAGCCTTACTATTATGAGTAGCCTGCTAAAGTCAGTGGAACTATTTGCATAAATAAGGATTACTTATGTTGTAAGTACACCTCTACCCCAATATAACGCTGTCCTCGGGAGCCAAAAAATCTTACCGTGTTATAGGTGAAACCGCGTTATATCGAACTTGCTTTGAGCCGCCAGAGCGTGCAGCCCCGCCCCCTGGAGCACTGCTTTACCGCGTTATATCCAAATTCGTGTTATATCGGGTTGCGTTATATCGGGGTAGAGGTGTATGCATTTTATAGGAGTAGACTGAAACTTCCTAACTGTCCTCCATGTGCCAGGCTGTCAATTGCAGTGTTTATTCTCTTGCTAGTCCTACTGGATCAGGTGTTTACAGAAACTAAATTAAATCAGGGCCCAATCCTGCAAAGTAGTTAACACCTCTTACGAGTTGCTATGCCTCTTTAGCCTCCACTGACTATAATGAGAATTGTATGTAGTAGTGTTCTAGCTATGTGAGCTGGAATTTTCTACGTGGTTAAAAAAGCAAAATAAAGTCCCTGTTTCCAACCCCTTTCCCTTGTACTATATAAATTTAGTAGAAATACAATTGCATAAAAATGGTTTAAAGTTATATTTATGTATAGCAGAGCAAATAGTCGCAATGGGCTCTGGGTCAGAAGTAGCTTGGAAAAGTCAAATGTGCATGCCACCTTTTCCTAGCTCAAAAGCTTCTCTCTCTCACCAACAGAAGTTGGTCCAATGAAAGATACTACCTCACCCACCTTGTCTCTATAATGAGAACTGTCGGTTCTCAGCACTTCACAGAATTGGAACTTATTGAGTGATAAGTATTACAATCATAATGTTTAATATGTGCCTTTTATATGTTCCTTACTTTATGTTGCCTTTCATTAAAGGTGCCCAGCTGTTGGTTAAACCTTTGGTAAAAGAAGATGGAGGAAAAATAGATGGAAATCAAAATTTATATCTTGTTGGAGCCTCTCACTTAAGGCTGCTGCTGGGAGCTGAAACTGTGGGATTGGTAAAAGAATGTAATGATAACTCAATGAGAACCTTTACATACAGCAGTAGAAACACCTTCAAAGATTTTGCAGGTAAAGTGCCTTAAGCGTTTTAGGACTATTCCTGAATAATTTAAAAAGATGTGGTCAAAGATTATAGGTGCATAAGTGCACAGTTTAACTAGTCAAATATTTTATTGTCTTTCTGTTTCTTGGAATAGTAAAAGCTAACAGAAGTAGCTAGAATAAGCCACTGTCTATGTAATCCTTTGGATCTTTGAACATTCAGACTTCATTGTGGAATTAATCTGTATTTCCTATCTCTGGATGAATCACATCTTGTAATGTTCCTGTGCTTTTACTTGATGCTTTTTCACCTGATGTATCTCTACGTTCATTTATTGATATGACAGTTTATAATAAAGTAACAAATTTAAGGTCCTTGTTAAGTAATATGTACATGATTAACACTATCTAAAGTATTAGTTAATATTATTGCCTCCTTTTCTGATTAAAAAAAAAAACCACGAAAAGCAAAATTTTGGGGTTAACTGCATCTCAATTAGCTGGAAAAAATGATCCATTATGTTTGTACATCAAGCAATTGGTCACTAGCATGGGAATGATAGATTTCATGTTTGTATTTTTTAGATTGGGAGTTAATCGGGGAAAGGTCCATTCCTTCCTTTGTGTTTGAACATTGTAGGCACTACCAAGAATAATAATGCATTGCTTTAAGGATACCACATGCAATGATTCTTTCTTAGGGGTCTTGGCTCCATAGTGCGAGATTTGCAGAACTCCTGCTTTCCAAGGAAGTAGCAGAGATCCATCTTAAATTAGCCTATTGTCTTATCAACATTTTTTCACGTGTCCATTTCAGTGAGGCCCTTCTCTGTATTTTCTGTGTCAAAAGGCTCTTGGGGTTCTGTTTGGCATCACTGAAGCCCTTAAACGTTGATTAATTTTTTTGCATGATTTGACACCAGTTTGCTGGACAATGCTGTTACCAAGATGACCATGTCCAGATAGTTGTTAAAGTGCATTTCTTTTTATGGTCTGGCTGTCCTAAAATTGGAAGACCATGCCATAGTCTGGACTATGGAGCTGTGAATTGTAGTGCACTTTAAAGTGTTGTGCTCCAGTTGCCCTGTGTAGACTATGCTAGCATGAATTAAAAGGTACCTACTTTGCATTAACATAAATTAAAAATGCAGTTGGATGGTATCTTCAGAGAAGGGAAAGTTTATTTATAATTCTGTTTCTCTGAAGATATAGTACCAACAGGATTCCCACTAAACCCCCTTAGAGTTTGGGATTTTTTTTTTTTAAGGTTTCTCATTACTTTGGTCATGATTTAATTATTTTGAATTGGTTCACCATTCTGTTACATTAACCTGCTGTGCAATAGAAGATAGTATTTATATCCAGCAGGGTTGGTGTGAAATAGTTGCTAGGGAGCCTTTTTTTGTGCGCTAACATACTACTGCTGCCCTCAGAGGTCAAAATTCTGTAAGAGCTGAGAAATCCTGCCTGTCTTTCGTTATGGTGCTAAAACCTGGGAGTGAGACATTGTCAGAATTATATCTTCAGAGAAACATAATTGCAAGTGGGTAATATTCTCCCTTTTGATGTTCTCAAGTCATATAGATAGATTAAATATGCAGTAGCTGAAATGTGTTTCTTATCATTGAAGGCTTTTAGGAGGCAGGAGTTTTCTCTCACAAATGTGTGATCGAATAATATTGGTGTACAGTATTCCTTTTCTGAACTTGTTGGTCTTTAGTACCTATTTTTGTCCCCAGTGTCCTAAGCAATTATCTCCATTAGATTTTTTTGGTATGCTAAGGAAAGGGTATTATGAACCATTTTTTTTTCTTATTTAGAGGACAATCACGATTTCCTTACAATGGCCGAGCGTCAGTACATCATCAAGCACGAACTTGAAAATTTGAGAGCCAAAGATGAAAGAATGATTCCTGGATACCCTCAGGCAAAGCTGTATCCAGGAAAATCAATTAGTAAGTGATTTAGTTTATGGTATCCTTAATTGATTGCTTTGACTAATATTTGAAACATATTGCTCATCTTGAATATGTAAGGTAAAGGGGATGTTCACAACTTCCTGTAGCCATGAGAAATCCTTCAAAAGTTAAAAGGACTCCAGTACTACTCCTGTATCTTTTTATTTTTCTTCATCTTTAAGAATTGGAGTAGTGTAAAGAAATTAAGTTTTTTTTTTTTTTTTTTTTTTTTTAATAAACTTCAACTAGTGGTCTTCTGAAAAGGTAAATGAATGTATAAATTCTGTATGATAGTTATGAAGCAAATTTTTAATTCACATTTCTAATCAATTTAGTGATTAGATTCTTTAATCTTTTTAGTTTAATATGCAAACCTTATTACCATGAAAAATTTGAGTATTACAATAAATAGACTTTAAAAGCATGTCGAAGATGTATATGTGGTGAGACAAATTCTTGCCTTTTGAGGATTTGCATACAGAAATGTTAAATTTTCACAAATGTCTGCAAATCATAATGGATTTGTAACAGGGTGACATCCACCTCTTGCAAGCGCCCCCTTCTGGTCGGGTATGTCTGCAGTCTTTCAGTTTATGGTGAACCCTGTCAGTGATTTCTCAGGTGGAGAAATCTCTTTTGGCTGAGTCACACACATTGTATGTGAAACAAAACAACCCCCTTCTGAGATGTACAGTCTTTAACTTATCCTGGCTCTAGTATGGGGCCGGACCTCCAGGGCATCCTCCCTGGAAACACTGTCTTCTTGTGGCCCTCCCTCGGCTTGGTCCTTACTTAGTCCCAGCAGCCAGCCAGGAGCTACTTTTTTTGCTCCCCCAGTCCCTGCTGGCAACTGTCTTGGACTCAGTCACAGCAGCCAGCCAGGAGCGTCTTTCCTTCTCAGGTTCCCAATCACACTGAGGTGTCCGTGGTCCTGCTGCTCTTTCAGCCAACCAGGAACACAGTCCTCTCTCCTCCAGCTACAGGCAGCAACTGACTACTGCTCTGTTCTGGAGCTCTTTTTATATGGCCCTGCTTGGCTGCTCTCTGCAGCTTCTCTCATTGGCTGCTTCTCCGCAACCAGTCTAGGCCACTTGGAGGACTTCTCATTACAACAGAGAATTCTCATTACAACAGAGAATCACCCTACCTATGAGTAAAGACAAAATACTGTTTCAGTATAACAGAGAGTCAGAAAAGGTACTCTGTATCCTTTCACTGAGGAGATGTCTTGGGTAGCAGGGATATTCTCAGGAAAAATTGGATCCTGGTTCCTATGAAGCCAGCCAGCTCTGTCGCATACTGAACTTTGGGGGGAAACCTACTTTATTAAGTAGAAACGTAACTAATAGTAAGTGTAGACCCATGTTCAAGTTTTATGATTTTGTTTTGTATTATAACGTTTGTTTCCACCACACTTTCTAGTTAGGTTTATTTAAGAAAAAATGGAGAACTATGTTTGTTTTATTATAAGTGCTCACAAGTGCTGTGTGATTTTACAGGAGCAGTGATTTAAGGTAAAACTACTTATTGGGGTACACTGGTCCTTTGGGGGCAGAGGATCTGGGATTTCTCTGAGTAGCCAGTGTCAGGGGTAGGATATCACAGCGGAACAGTTTCAAAGAGATTCAGGGACGAGGGGTGCATCTGTTGTTAACCTGCAAGGCAAAGATAGGGCTGCCATAGCCCAAAGAGAGTGCTTGAGGTGCTGAAAGGCTGCTAGTATCGGGGAGCTAACACCCAGCCACTATGGCATGTTTCGGTCTTGCGTACCACAAGAACCATCACAAAGCATACTAGTGGGAAAGCTAGCAGATGCAGATTGAATAGCATCTATTTACATTAATTAATTTACTCACCGTTTATGAAAAAATACTCATGCTCTGTGCGTAGAAGATGACAACTTGTAACTTTCTGTTTCTGTTAGCAAATTTTAGACAATGTGAACTATATTAATTATCCAGGGAATAGATGTTATATGTTGTTGCTTTGGAAGGATTGTGTGATAAAGCATCTTATTTGATGTGGTTCACTTTAGATAATGATGTGTTTGGTTTGTCTCCTTATGAAAGTATCGGAAAAAGTAATAGTTTTTCCAGACCACTAGTATTACATTACTGAGAAAGGAAGTTTGGTTTCATCTGCAACTCTTTAAATCATCCGTGGTAGATTATTTTTTCTCGGACTTGAGAGCTCTTCTATTTCATGGGGGAAGGGAGCAATAAGAGGGTACTATTTTTAGGAAAGCTGGAACTAGCCCATTGGCGCACAAGTTGTTTTCTAAAGAAATGTACCATATCTTTTAATATCTGTGGATCATTAGAGTTTGTTTTTATATTTCAATGTTAATGTCTACAGAATAGAAAGATTTGTGTCTTTTAATAGCTCAAGAAATTTTTATTGACAGATTAGTTGCAAATATCAGAGGTGAGTCTGAGGGTATGTCTACACCACAGTGGCACAGCTGTGATGCTGTAGTGCTATAGTTTAGACACTTCCTCCATTGATAGAGCGAGTTTTTCCATCAATGTAGGTAATCCACCTCTCAGAGAGGCAGTAGCTAGGTCGATGGAAGAATTATTTGCCTTTTAATCCATTTTCCTAGGCTCATTCTAAAATTCCAACCCCCTGAGCACCTTATATTGATGTGCACATAACATAAATAGTACTTGCTTTCGATCATAAAAATTGAATACAAATTATGATATCATAATATGAGATTTTTTCTATAATGAAGAGAGCATTCGGATTTGGCTACTTTGCAATTTAAGAAGAAATTTCCTGCAAGAAATGGAATAATAGTGTAAAAAAAAAAAACAACAGAACAACTATTTCTTTTAGTTTGTTTTGATAGGCTTAATTTTTTTAAAATATTAATAATTTTTGGTGCTCATGAAAATAACAATAAGTTCATCCGCTAGAACCAGGCACAGTGGCAGGTGCTGTTAAAGCTTCCCCACATGGGTGTATGACTGCATTTCAGTTCTGACCTGCTACACCACCTGCTGTTCAAGCCACAGAAACTGCCAGCCTGTGGAGTAGTTTGTATGATGAGATGGACTATCAAGTTTCTCTTGGAGATAACATTGAAGCCCAGGTCTTTGTCGGGACGTTAACCAATTATGCACCTCCTATATTATATAATGTTAGATTAATATATAAGAATTTTTAAGTGCACATATTATGTGTGTTATAAGGATTTAAGTAGCAAGTTAGTTGTTTTTTCAAACATTTTTTAGGCTTGCTAGTTATAATGTAACCCAATGCAAGCATGCTAACTGTACTATGAATTTACAGGAGCCATGTAAGCATAACTTTCCCCATTTTCTTTCAGTGAGAAGATTGATGACCAGTGGTATTCTACATCAGATTTTCCCACTTCATGATACAGAAGAATTGAAGAAGCTCTGGTACACCTGGTGTGGCCAGGTCAAAATTAGTTATCAACCTTTAGGTATGTTAGCACTTATTTCACTGAATAAATAAAATGTCTTGAAATCAGAAGTGGCTCCAGTGGTGGTGAGCTTTTGAGAAGCTAGCTGTCCTTTTCTAATCAAGAAAGCTGTTTCTGAGTACAGACTTCCGATCCTGCTGACTCACTTTATCTAAACTATTGTCCTGAAACTTTTGGATAATTGGCATTGCATGGCAGCAGGTTAAGGGAAGTTATAAACGTGTGATTTGCTTCGGGTTAATGAACTTCCAAAGTCCATTAGCCAAGGCTTTGGAGATTGAACCCACTGGCGACAGAAGGTCTTCTGGTTTGTATCCTGCTTTAACACCCCCCCGACCCCGGAAAAAAAACAACAAAACCCTGGAAAATGAAATGTAGGAAAGAATACATTTAATGCAGTGTTACAGTTTCACAGTTAAACACTCAAAAGTAAGGAAATGCCATAATTAATTATAGCTTAGTTTGAGCAATAACAATTCAACCATCTTTGAATATGAGGAGATTGTCGGGAGAAAAACATTTTCCTCATCGTAAAAAGGAATTCTTACAAGTTTATTTTTAACAGCTCTAGTGCCAGCGTAGCTGAGGCGAGAAAGTTAAAATCGGTTCTGGTGAAAACTGTTTTTGATTGCTGTTCTATTCTGATTTTTAAATCATGCCCATCACAATGGTATATGAGCACCTGGTTATGAGGTTTGAAAATTGTACTTCAGACATACATAGTACTTTCAGTACATTTTTAGCATTTCTTGCCAATCTTTTAAGTGATGGATGCATAATACTGTTTATACATACATGGAAACGTAACTACATATTGTACTGAGAAGGAGAAGAATGCTCTTTCAGTTGGATACTATAGTTATAAGGTGTGAATTGTATGAGGCAAAGCTTTGTCATGGACTTTGTTTTTCTGGCATACACAGAAGAGTACGAAATAGAAGATGCTAAACTTATATCTAAGATTGTAGAAAAAAATGTTTGATATTTGAGAAATTATATGCTAATGTAATAAAAGGTTAAATTGTAATGTATACATGCAGATGCATGGGGTCATGGAAGATTGGATATCCGTTCTTAAATTCAGCATTTTTTATTGTACTTTCGAGTAGTTAAATGTGTGTAAGCTTAACAATTAAGGTCCCTCAGGAACTGAAGAAACTTAAATGATAGAAATTCCCATGATTGCTTCAGAACATTTAATCTCTCAGCTAAAGTAAAAAAAATCCCTGTAGTTAGAACAAGTCTTTGCCCAGGCTAAAGAACATCTTTTGGGCTGGGTGATTCTCAGTGATCTTTCCACATTAAGCTCAGTCTTTCATAGCTGCAGCAAGCCTCTGCCTAGGCTAAGCTTTTTCCAGTCTTTTTCAGAGCTGGAGAAAATCTTTACAGCTGGGCAGGCTTCTAAAATAACCTCAGTCCAAGGCTAACAGGCTCTTTCAAAGCTGAGGCAAGCTTTATAGATTCCAAGTCTTGCTCCCCGCTAAACTCCAGCAAACTCCTTCCCTCCCCCCCACATTAGACTCTGATCAGCAGTCACTCTGTCACAATGTCATTTCATAAAGACAATATTTTAATACATGTAAGCAGAGGCTCTGCTAAAATTCTGCATTAGCCTTAATTTTGGCATTTCTTTTGAATGCCCAACTCGTCAGTCTTAACTTTGCAATAACACAGTGTTTTGCAATCAGTAATGCTTTAATTGATGTTAGCATTTTGTTTCTACTAGATATTTAATGCTATATTTGTAGATGCTAAGATAAGCTGTAGTTACGACTTTCCTACTCATTTTTTTTTTTTTTTTTTTTTTTCAAATATACCTTCTGGTAGTTTTGGAGGTGTGGTAAGAATTACAGAGAAGTAATGATACTGGTTTTCTCTGTTTAGGAAACTGAAATTTGGGCCATTGTCTTAATCTGAAACTTCATTTCATATTACACTGAGATCTATGTTGGGAATGGTTTAACATAATCAAATAAGTTCTTTTCTACACTACAATGCGGGGTCAATCTAAGGTCTGGTCTATACTACCCGCCTGAATCGGCGGGTAGAAATCGACCTCTCGGGGATCGATTTATCACGTCCCGTTGGGACGTGACAATCGATCCCCGAATCGGCGCTCTAACTCTACCAGCGGAGGTGGTAGTAAGCGCCGCCGACAAAAAGCCGCAGAAGTCGATTTTGCCGTCGTCCTCACAACGGGGTAAGTCGGCTGCAATACGTCGAATTCAGCTACGCTATTCACGTAGCTGAATTTGCGTATCTTAAATCAACTCCCCGCTGTAGTGTAGATGTACCCTAAGATACACAACTTCAGCTACGTGAGTTGCGTAGCTGAAGTGGACATACTTAGATCTATTTACTGCGGTGTCTTCACTGGGGTAAGTCGACAGCTGACGCTCTCCCATCGACTCTGCTTGCACTTCTCTTCTGGTGGAGTACCGGAGTCGACGGGAGAGTGCTCAGCGGTCGATTTATCGACCCCCCCGCTGGATTGATTGCTGCAGGTGGTTAGTGTAGACAAACCCTCTAATGGTTTGGTGAAATGGATAAGTTGTTTACTTAGTGGTAATATCTGAAAGGAAATCTTGTCTTCAATGCAACCAGTATGACATAGGAACCTAATGTTCACTCCTTCTTTTAGTGTGCCAGTCAGATAACGCTTTTGTGTCTTTAGAAGATAATGCAGTTCCTATTGAAGATTTTAGTATTTCTGTCTCAGAATATTTTAAAAAGCTTTGTGTGTTTTGAAAAATAAGTTCTTTTGGTGTTTTCCTCCTTGCCTTGGCTTAGTTTTTTTTTTTCTCTCTCCACAGATGAAATCCGTTGCTATTTTGGTGAAACGATTGCTCTGTATTTTGGCTTTTTGGAATACTTCACATTTGCTTTGGTTCCTATGGCTCTCATTGGGATTCCTTACTATGTGTTTGCATGGGAAGACTATGACAAGTATGTGATGTTTGCCTCATTCAATCTACTTTGGTCTACAGTGATCCTTGAAGTTTGGAAGCGCTGCTGTGCTATTATGACTTACAGATGGGGGACACTGTTGATGAAGCGGCAGTTTGAGGAACCGAGGCCAGGATTTCATGGTGTTTTGGGAATCAATCCTGTCACTGGCAAGGAGGAGCCAGTATACTCAAGTATTAAAAGACAGATACGAATTTATCTGGTGTCCTTGCCATTTGTGTGCCTTTGCCTCTATTTCTCACTGTATGTCATGATGATTTACTTTGAGTTGGAGACTTGGGCTCTGGATTTTCATGAGGAGAATGAGTCTTATTTTAGCAAATTAATGCTATTTTTGCCTAGCATAATCTATGCTATTGTGATTGAAATGATGAACCGCGTCTACCGATATGCTGCAGAATTCTTAACATCATGGGGTAAGACTTGTCTTTTTTTCTTTCTACTTTTCTTTTACAGGAGAAAGTAAGAAGCCCAAACATTTAGAATAAATGTATATAAACACATTTCCTAGTGAGGAAGGCATTTCCTAAACTTACTGCTGTGTACATAAAGAAAACTGGACAAATCCATGGTTTAGTTGTGCAGGAGTATCCACCCCACACTGGCAGAGAAGGGGTTAAAAGCAGCCAAGGGAGGCTGTACAGGGAGCAGCCAATTGGAGAGTGGCTGTGAGGAGCAGCCAATCAGGGCCCAGCAGGCCCATATAAAAAGAGCCGCAGGGCCAGCAGCGGTGAGGTGCTGCAGGAAGCTTGGACAGGGTAGCTGCTAGCAGAGACCAGGGGAGCTAGAGAGAGAGCTTCTGGCTGGCTGCTGGGACTTGCAGGCTTGAGGCCCTGAGAAGAGGGCGAAGAAGGTACTGGGACTGGGGGAAAGTGGCCCAGGGAATTGAAGCAGCACTGGTGAGATGTTAAGGAGAGGCTGCTAGATACAGGGTTCCTGGGGGTGGGATCAGAGTAGTGGGTGGCCCCGGGTCTCTCTCTTCTCCCCCACCCCCCACATTCAGCCTAAGGGCTGAGTCAAGAAGAAGACCCTGCGGTTTGGGGAGCTGAGAGAGGAGCCGTAGGCAGGAGCAGAGACTGAGTGCTGGTGTGCAGACCATGGATGTGGGTGTTCGGCTTGAGCTAATCTCCAGCATGACCAGGAGGAAGCACCAGTCTGGTGACGGGGGCTGCACCCCATCACAAGGATATGTTATCAGGACTTCTTCTTTGAGTGCTTGATCATATATATACATTTTCATTCCAGTCTTAGTGCGTGTTTGCCCCACACACTCGAGGTTAAAGACTTTTGGCCAGAAGTGTCTATTGGATCCACTCATGTTCACTGAGTTCCTTTGTGCTCCTGTACCACTGGTATAAAGGACAGTGCAGGACCAGTTGCCACTTGGTCCTTCTCATCGTCTCTGTGGCTTGAGATGGACCTCCCAGTGTCTCTCCCTTTGTTAATGATTTTTGGAATCAATTATATATTAGTGTTTGTTGGTTGGTTAGTTAGTTAGTTGACCATTGGCACCTCCCCATTTTTTGATAAATTATAGTTAGTTTTTGGGAAGTTTTGTTAATTCTTCCTTCCCTTGCATATGTTCCTCACCAGACTTTCTCTGGGACCATGACTTTAGGAAGTCACATCGAAAGTCACTTGGATTCAAATACTACCCCTCTTGTGAGGCAACAGTTCTGGTTCTTGATGGGCACATGAGGTGTCATAGAATCGTAGGACTGGAAGGGACTTTGAGAGATCTTCTAGTCCAGTCCCCTGAACTCATGGCAGGACTAAGTATTATCTAGACCATCCATGATAGGTGTTTGTCTAACCTGCTCTTAAAAACCTACAATGAAAGAGATTCCACAACCTCTCTAGGCAATTTATTCCAGTGCTTAACTACTCGGACAGGAAGTTTTCCCTAATGTTCAGCCTAAGCCTCCCTTGCTGAAATTTAAGCCTGCTGCTTCTTGTCCTATCCTCAGAGGTTAACAAGAACAATTTTTCTCCCTCCTCCTTGTAACAACTTTTTATGTACTTGAAAGCTGTTATCATGTGTCCCCGCTCAGTCTTCTCTTCTCCAGACTAAACAAAGGCCATATCAGTGCAGAATAGAGTGGAAGAATTGCTTCTTGTGTCTTGCTTACAACACTGCTGCTAATACATCCCAGAATGTTGTGCACTTTTTTTGCAATGGTGTTACAATGTTGACTCATATGTGGCTTGTGATCCCCTATGATCCCCAGATCCCTTTCTGCAGTATTCCTTCCTAGGAAGTCATTTCCAATTTTCTGTGTGTGCAATTGATTGTTCCCTCCTAAGTCAAGTACTTTGCATTTGTCTTTATTGAATTTTATCCTGTTGTCTTCAGACCAAACCATTTCTCCAGTCTGTCCAGATCATTTTAAATTTTAATCCTATCCTCCAAAGCACTTGCAATCCCTCCCAGAAAGCTATTAGGTTGGTTTGACATGATTTGTTCTTAACAAATCCATGATGACTGTTTCTTATCACCTTATTATCTTCTAGGTGTTTGCAAATTGATTGCTTAATTATTTGCTCCATTATCTTTCCAGGTACTGAAGTTAAACTGTGTGGCCTGTAATTCCCCAGGTTGTCCTTAGCCCCTTTTTATAGATTTGCACTATATTTGCCCCTTTTCAGTCCTTTGGAATCTCTCCCATCTTCCATAACTTTTTGAAGATAAACTCCAGTGGCTCAGATATCTCCTCAGTCAGCTCCTTGAGTATTCTAGGATGTATTTTATGAGACCCTATCGACTTGAAGACATCTAACTTATCTAAATATTTTTTAACTTGTTTTGTCCCTATTTTAGCCTCAGATCCGACCTCATTTTCACTGGTGTTCACTATGTCAGACGTCCAATTGCTACTAAACTTTTTGGTGAAAACTGAAATAAAAGTCATTCAGCACTTCTGCCATTTTCACATTTTCTGTTGTTGTTTTTCCCCTCTTGTTGAGTAATGGGCCTAACCTGTCCTTTGTCTTCCTCTTGTGTCTAATGTAGTTATAGAATGTTTTCTTGTTACTCTTTGTGTCTCTAGCTAGTTTAATCTTTCTTTGTGCCTTGGCCTTTATAATTTTAATCTTACATACTTATGTTGTTTGTTTATATTTATCCTTTGTAATTTGACCAATTTTCCACTTTTTGTAGGAGTCTCTTGAGTTTCAGATAATTGAAGATCTCCTGGTTAAGCCAGGGTTGTCTCTTGCCATACTTCTTATCTTTCCTACACAGTGGGATAGTTTGCTCTTGTGCCTTTAATAATGTCTCCTTAAAAACCAGCCAACTTTCTTAAACTGTTTTTCCCTTCCTCTTTTCTCTTGAACTTGCTTCCCATGGGATCTTACCTACCAGCACCCTGAGTTTGCTAAAGTCAGCCTTCTTGAAATCCATTATTTTTATTGTGCTGTTTTCACTCCTACCATTCCTTAGAATTGTGAACTCTACCATTTCATTATCACTTTCACCTAAGCTGCCTTCCACTTTCAAATTTTCAACCAGTTACTCCCTATTTGTCAAAATCAAATCTAGAACAGCCTCTCCCTTAGTAGTTTTCTCCATCTCTGAAATAAAAAAAATTGTCTCCAATACATTCCAAGAAATTGTTGGATAATCTGTGCCCTGCTGTGTTATTTTCCCAACTGATGGCTGAGTAATTGAAGTCCCCCATCACCACTAAATCCTGTGCTTTGGATGATTTTGTTAGTTGTTTAAAAAAAGCCTCATCCACCTCTTCTTCCAGGTTAGGCGGTCTGTAGTAGACCCCTACCATGACATCACCCTTGTTTTTTACCCCTGTTATCCTTACACAGAGCCTTTCAACAAGCCTGTCTTCTATTTCCATCTCAACCTCAGTTCAAGCATATACATCTGTTTTCCCTGCTTGTCTTTCCTGAGCAAGCTGTATCCTTCTATAACAATATTCCAATTGTGTATTATCTCACCATGTTGCCGTTCCAAGAGCATAAATGGTGGTGTAGGGCCAACCACAACTCAGTTATTTTTCCACCACAGAATCTAGCTATACAATAGAACTCTGAAGCAGAGGGGAAGAAGGGTGGGTTGTGGAACACATATATATGGACTACATCTCGAACAACATCATCAATAAAAAAACTCTTAAATAACTTTTTCTTCAAGTGTTTGTCCATACATATGTATATATTCCACTCTTGGTGACTCCAAAGCAGTGACCTAAATAAGGTGGTGGGTGCTCAACAGAATCTTACACAGGGCTATTTGGTCTAGACCAAGATTCCACTTGTCTATCAGGAGATTCTCCAGTGGGCTGCCTCCCAGAATGCTGCTGATTTGTTAGAAATGTCAGATGCCAAGAAATGTTTAGTGTCCTGCTCTAGAGCCTTCAAGAGGTTGGAAGTTATGGAAATCTTTAAAGGAGTCAAAATATTATAGCAGCAGTGCTAGAGAAGGAAAAGAATTCTAGTAGATTATGATGGTTTGGGGGAAGGGTTGCACCAAGAACAGAGAAAACTGAATGATTTTTTGAGAGGGCTTACACTGAATTAAGGATGATTTAGAGAGCCTGAGAAGAGGGGTATGGTAGAGGATGAGGTTTGTGTTTAGTTGATTATTTTAATAAATTGTACCTGATGTTTTGTAATTAATACTGCTATTAAGTAAAATGTTTTATATTTTGTTTTTCTGACCCTTCTCTTCATGCTCCAGAATTAAGTAATGTATATGCTATATTTATGCAGATTTAATTAAACACGTACAAGAATGCATGTTCTGGGCATCAAGGACCCTTGCCATCAGTTAAAAGTACAAAAATAAATACAAAACCAAAATAGCAACACATTTTCTCCACATACATAATCACTAGGCGTCAAAAATATTACAAACCAAATAAAATCTCCCCATTCCTCAAAGGAGCTCTTTCCCTAGCCATCTGAGCCCTCACAAAATGCCTGCCCAAAAGAATAAAAATATTAAAATTGTGACCTTTCTGTAGAGAATATCCATTTTATTGTCTTTACTGAAAACCACAATTGAGCCTGCATAATTAAAAAAACAAAAATGATAGCTTCAGATTTAGAAAAAAACCTCAGATGATTCATGCATAGCCACTCTTTAATTGTAAAGTGAATTTCTACTCTGAAAAGCGAGTATGTACAAATACATCACTTTATTCAATTATTATTTAGGCAGGGACAATGAGCATAAAGGGAAGGAGCTTGTAAAATGGTTAAAAAAAACAAAACAAAAAGTATCCAGAAAGTTTAGGCTGTATTGTAATTGTGAAGCCTGAATCTTTAAAGGTCCTAATTCTGTAATGACTGTGTATGTGCAGAACTTCATGTATCATAAGAAGTCCCATTTGAGATCTAACAGCCAAATCCAAAGCCCTGTGGAAGTTGACGCGGGTCTTTCCATTGACTTCTATGGGCGTCAGATTAGTACCCAGTCATTAGGGTCCATTCCTGCTTCACATTGTATTTCAGTTAGTTTTGTATTTGATTTCAATGGGAGCAGGATCAGAGCCTCAGTCACACTTAACACAATTTTCTTCCTATTTTTCTATTATAAAGTAGTTCTCATAAAAAAAGAGAGAGATTCAGAAGTATTTTTGTAATAGGAAAAAATACTAATATACTTGATACGCATCAGGATACTTGAAGATGGGCTAAACACTGAGGTGGGTATGGCACAGCCCAAACTTTTCACCACAGGCTCTTGCTTAAATATTTCTCTAACTAGAGGAAAAAATGCTTGTTTGTTTTCATTACACAATAGTGTCTAATATGTGTTCTGTGCTTTGTATTGTCTCTCAATTGATTGTTTTTAATATTTTAGAAAATCATAGACTGGAATCGTCACATCAGAATCATCTAATTTTGAAGGTCTTAGTGGTAGGTATGTTTAGTGTAATATTTTATTTAAGGAGGCAATATATAATGTGTTAGACACTTGTTTCCACAATGGTCAGCTTTCATTTTTCCCATATTGAATTTCTTCCTGTCAAGATTCTAGATGTGTGGATTTTTCTTTTTTCTTTAGATGATCCTTGCTGCACCTGGAAGCTATTGCTTTCATTCTTTAAAAGGATAAGTTCAAATTTATGTATCAAGAAGCTCTTGTTTTCACTTCATTCATCCAAGAATATTACCAAATGCTTGATGTAGAGCCTGATTGTGCAAACACTTTTAAAATACGTTAACATACTTGCATAAGTAGTCATAGGAGTGTAGTTATTCACGAGCATAAGGGCATGTCTACATTGGCAAAGTTAGAGCGCCGGCAGTTACAGCGCTGCTCAGAAAGCACTGAAGGGAAACCGCTGTTGTGTTCACACTGGGCTGGTGTACACTGGGGGGGGATCGATCCATGATACGCAACTTCAGCTACGCGAATTGCGTAGCTGAAGTCGAAGTATCTTGGATTGAATTACCTGGGGTCCATACGGCTTGGGATCGACGGCTGCGGCTCCCCCATCGACTGCGCTACCGCCACTCGCTCTGGTGGAGTTCCGGAGTCGACGGGGAGCGCATTCAGCGATCGATATAATGCATCTTAACGAGACGCGATATATCGATCCCGGATAAATCGATTGCTACCCGCCGATACGGCGGGTAGTGAAGACATATCCACTGTCAGCTGCCTGCACAATAGCATGTTCACACTTTTGGCGGTATTTGGAGTGGTGCACTCTGGGCAGCTATCCCGCAGAGCACCTCTTTCTCTTCTGCCGCTAAGGTGGAGGGGGTTTGTGGGGCATCATGGGTCCTGTCCCAATGACCCGTAATGCATTGCTTCGCATCCCTAAAATCCCTGTGCTTCCGTCTGCATTTGGCACCATCTTTCAACAGTTTGTGTACTGCGCGCTCTGCCTCTTCGGGCTGCAGGAATGGATCCCGAACTGTTGACCAGTATGCTGCTCGCTTTGAGTAACACGTCACGAGTGGCAGTGGAGTTATTCCTTAAACTACAAAGGCAAGAGGAGTGTGACATTGATCTCGCCACACGTAGTAGCTATGACACGAGATTGGTTGTGGCATTCACGGAGGTGGTAATCACAATGGAATGCTGCTTTTGGGCTCGGGAAACGAGCACTGAGTGGTGGGACCACATCATCATGCACGTCTGGGATGATGAGCAGTTGCTGCAGAACTTTCGGATGAGGAAAGCCATATTCATGGGATGGTGTGATGAACTCGCCCAAGCCCTGCAGCACAAGGACATGAGAATGAGAGTTGCTCTGTCATTGGAGAAGCTCGTGGCGATTGCACAGTGGAAGCTGGCTACTCCAGAATGCTACCGATCAGTCGCTAACGAGTTTGGAGTGGGAAAGTCGACCGTTGGACTTGTTTTGATTGAAGTGTGCAGGGCCATTAATTGCATTTGCTCCGAAAGACCGAGACTCAGCAATGTGCGTTACATTTTGGATGGCTTTGCACAAATGGGCTTCCCTAACTGTGGAGGGGCGGTAGATGGCATGCATATTCTGATTCTGGCATCAGACTACCTAGCCATAGAGTACATTAATCGAAAGGTGTATTTCTCAATGGTTCTCCGGGTGCTTGTGGATCACCATGGGCATTTCATAGACATTAGCGCAGGCTGGTCCGGAGACTTGCATGATGCACGCATCTTTCAGAACACTGGCCTGTTCAGGAAGCTGCAAGCAGCAACTTTCTTCCCGGACCAGAAGATCACTGTAGGCAAAGTCAAAATCCCCATTGTGATTCTGGGAGACCCCGCCTACCCCTTAATGCCGTGGCTTATGAAGCCATACACGGGGCAACTTGACAGCAGCAAGGAGCGGTTCAACAACAGGCTGAGCAAATGCAGAATGACTGTTGAGTGTGCTTTTGGCCGTTTAAAAGCCTGCTGGCACTGCCTCTATGGGAAACTGGACCTGTCTGATGACAATATCCCTATGAAAGAACAGGAGTACTTGTGGCACCTTAGAGACTAACAATTTTGTTAGTCTCTAAGGTGCCACAAGTACTCCTGTTCTTTTTGAGGATACAGACTAACACGGCTGCTACCCTGAAACCTGTCAATATCCCTATGCTTATAGCTGTGTGCTGTATGCTCCATAATATTTGTGAAATGAGGGGTGAAAGCTTCACTCAGGGCTAGCCAGCCCGCGCCACTTCCAGCAGCTCCCATTGGCCTGGAGCAGTGAACCGCGGCCACTGGGAGCCGCGATCGGCAGAACCTGCGGATGCGGCAGGTACACAAACCGGCCCAGCCGGCCAGGGGCTTTCCCTGCACAAGCGGCGGAACAAGTTTAGGAACCACTGGACTAGAGCATTGCTGAAGTCAGCTGGTCTCTGCACAGCTGCAGGGGTCTGCATGTGTGGATCACAGTGCAGGATCAGGGCTAAAGCCCTCATTGAGGAATAATTACTTATGTTTGAGAAAGAGCAAATAAGTGTTAAATGATTGAACATGTTTTGTGCATGCCCATGAAAAACATTTATATATATGTGTGTGTGTGTGTGTGTGTGTGTGTGTGTGTGTGTGTGTGTGTGTGTGTGAAAATACCTGAGAACCGTAGCTTCCATTCTGTGGAGTTGCATTAAAAAAAATTGTTCAATTCAGTAATGCTGTATCTTAAAGATTTTTTTGTTTCATCTTACAAAATTGAATGTTTCTTAAGCAACATTAAATTGTCCAGACTGCTCATGTCCAGGCTGATCCAAAGCCCATTGAAGTCTTTCCATTGAATGCACTGAGTTTTGGATTAGGCCCATGTTGTATTCATCTCTACCCAGATATAACGCTGTCCTCGGGAGCCAAAAAAATCTTACCGTGTTATAGGTGAAACCGCATTATATCAAACTTGCTTTGATCCACCGGATTGTGCACGCCCCTCACCCCGGAGCACTGCTTTACCGCGTTATATCTGAATTCATGTTCTATCGGGTCGCGTTATATTGGGGTAGAGGTGTATTAGAATACTATTTAGATTATTAAATTTGCAACTTTAATATTAAAGTATGTACAATGTGGCAAGGTAACTCTTGCCATGGAAACCTTAATATTTTCTGTTTTTTGTGTGTTTATATATAAACAATGTTAACTTCAAATGTAATGTATTAAATACCCCATGCTACTTTTTGAAAAGTGGTTAATCAGTTTTGGTCCATCAACTTTTGGGTGCCCAATTTGAGGAGATTTAAAGGGGCTTGATTTTTAGAAAGTATTGAGCACCTGCCTTCTGCTAATCAGGCCCCTTTAATGTGTTTTGAGACGGGCATCCAAAAAATAGTGGTATTGCAAATCTCATTGGTCACTTTTAAAAAATTTCTTTGTTTTTTCCTCTGACTTACGTTTTTGTTATTAAACAATTTTTTGTTCCTGTTGCTTATTCCTTCTTGTCAAGTTATAATCTGCTATAATGATGTAGTTCCATCCGCAACTGATGGACAGGATTCTGATTTCAGGTGAGAAATAATAGGAGTAGATAAATGTTAAAATAAAGTTCCATTTTTTGTATCTCCAGTAATATATAAATTAAGCTTAAAAAAAAAAAAGCTGGGAGAAGAGAAATAAATCATTGTATAAGCATAATATATTAAAAACATAAATTTGCATGTTTGTGCAATATTATAGTCAGTGGGTGTGATGTTCTGTACCTCGGGGGAACGCCCTACACCCCCATGTTAATCCTTATAATATGATTGTGTGGTAGTCAATGCAAAGATTGTCATGTCGGGTGTCTTCGGAAGGCTCATGATGATGCACTGAGCATTGCTATAGTAATGTTATAGGTTGTAATTTCATGTATATAGTTATGAGGCTGAAAATGTGTCCTTGTGGCTTAAAACATGCCCAGGCAAAAACTCTCCAAGAGCAGAGGGGCTGTTCACACCTCATCAGGAAATGGATGGGATAAACCCAGCCCAGCCTCACAGGAACAAAGGACACTGGCCTAGGCAGCAACAAAGGATCTGTTGGACTCTTGAGTGAGTCACCTTCCTTTGGTCAGTTTGGGACTACTCTTAAGGAGGGGAAAGCCAAGAGGGATGAAAGAACATGGTAAAAGGGAGAGACATTTGCCATGCTCTTCCTCGCTCTTCCACCTCCATCTACAGACATCACCATCAAGCGATGAAGCGCTGATCAAAGGGGAGAGCTTGGCTGAAGGGCAACCAGCCAGCCTGTGGTGAGAAGCATCTAAGTTTGTAAGGATACTGAAAGTGTTAAGATCAGCTTAGAATGCGTTTTGCTCTTATATCATTTGACCAAATCTGACTTGTGCTTTGACTTATAATCACTTAAAATCTATCTTTGTAGTTAATATATTTGTTTGTTTATTCAACGTGAAGCAGTGCGTTTGGTTTGAAGTGTGTCGGAGACTCCCCTTGGGATAACAAGCCTGGTGCATATCAATTTCTTTGTTAAATTGACAAACTCATATAAGCTTGCAGTGTTCAGTGGGCATAACTGGACACTGCAAGACGGAGGTTGCTAGAGTTGTGTCTGGGACCGGAGATATTGGCTAGTGTCATTTGGTTGCACAATCCAAGGAGCAGCTTACATGCCAGAGGCTGTGCATGAACAGCCCAAGTGTGGGGGTTCTCACTGCAGAGCAGGGTAAGGCTGGCTCCCAGAGTCAAGAATTGGAGTGACCTAGCAGATCACCGGTCCAAATAATACCAGGTGAATGTCACAGTGGGTTTTGATTTTTTTTTTTTTTTTTTTTAAATCCGGTTAACATTTGCTAATTTTGTAGGAGTTCTTTATTTTTCTGGTGAATCACTGCTGTAGTCTAAAATACAACTCTGGTATTTTTGATGGAGGTCACTCTTGTGTTGTTACATTATGCAGCTAGAGATGGCTAGTTTTCTGTGGTTAATGAAAGACTTACCAAAAAGGTATTATACAAAACCATTGGCTGCCTTATTGTACATAGGAATCACATTTATGCAGATATAGTTTTGCTTCTACAGCTCTTTGTCAGAAAATGGGAATGTTGGCTATTTTGTGTAGTGTGTGCACAAAATAAAATAAATATTACATTTTATATTTGTGTACACACATATCTAGTTTATATAATAATGTACAATCATATACCTTTATGGAACCCTCAACAGATGCATTCTCCTATCTTGCAAAATTTACAGATGACAAATGTTATGGCAGATTGGTACTTACAAATTGCAGAAGGAAGAGAGCCTAGGGGGCTCCAGAAGAGGGGTGAAATAAACAGACCTCCCCTTTCTCCCCAAACTCTGCCAACACTGATGTCAAATAGGATACATTTTTGGGAGGTGATCTGCTGGGGAATCCATTGGGAGTTGTGTATATATATCCAGAAAATGTATCCTTCTTGCTACATATATCCTTTCATTTAAGCAAGGTTCCAAATTCATGCATACAGTCGTTACACTTTAAAATTCATTCTTACTTTAGAGACCATACCAATTCCAGTGGTATTTTCAATTTTAAATATATGGAATATCTGTCAAACTTGTGTAATCTTTTAAAACTGATTGAACCTAACATGCAACTGCAGTGTATATCATGTATATACACCCACTTCTCAATGAGTCATCCAGCAGGTATATATTTATAACGTATTTCCAACACTGTGACATAACTTAAAGAAACATTGTCATCTCAGTTTAGAACCAAAATTTGTCCTTCAAATCTCTCCTAAAGACCTGCTTTTATTTTTGTGCCTATGTGAAACTGGCAACTGATGAAAACTATGTAGATGGCTGTAGGGATTTAATGTTTATCTGCTGTATTTGTTTACTTACATTTTGTAAGTTTAATATAGCTATGCATATATGCCGTGAATCAGGAAAGCATGTAAGCACATTAAGTGCTTTTCTGAATAGGAATGTTTCCCTGAAAAGCTTAAAAAAAAAAATAAAAAAGCTAAAAGCTGGGATTTATAACAACATGCTCTTATTACTGTTTCTTCTCCTTTTCCCTCCTCTTCTCCTTTTGAGTTGTTTGTTTATACGCCTTTGTTGTGTCTGGGACAGACGCTACCTTCTTACTCTGTGTTTGTACGACGCCATAACTGACTGGAGCTTCTAGGAATTAGTACATTGAGAACAGGCTCAGATTTTCAAGGTAGCCTAAAGTGAAATTGAGCTATCTAGTTTCACTGAGAAAAATGCAAAAGTAAATGCCATAGACATTGAAAAGTAGGTTAGAAAATCTAAGTTGTTAGTAATACAGGTACTGAACTTTGTAAATGAAGAATTTTTATCTGAACAATAATTCTTTAATTGAATTAGCTGTTACGTTGGGTGCTATTTATTGCTCATAGTCTACATTTGCTCTCTTGAGCTTGCTTTTCAATAATACTATTTACATTTTTTCTTTGCAGTTCAACTTTTTAAACTGCTTTGCCTCCCTCTTCTACATTGCTTTTGTCCTTTTTGATATGAAACTTCTGCGACAGGTGAGTTCTGGAAACTGTAAGATATCTAAGAAATATAGGGATAGTTGAAATAGGAATTCAGAGGGTTTCTATTGCTTTTCTAATATAGGATATGTATTCACCCTCTCTTAATAATTTCTGGTAAATCCAGTTATTTGTATTTCAGTGTCTCTAATATATTTGCAAAGTCATAACAATATGAAAGAGTCACAAATAAAACCTACAAATAAGAAAATATTTTCAAACAATTTGACCTGCAAAGAAGAAAAAGGTGGGTGGGAGGTTAATATCTTTTTGATATATAAACAAGGCCTGAAACCTTTTTTCTCTTGCCTTTTTTTTTGTTATGCAGTAGACTTTTCAAATCTTGTCTGCATTGTTTTTCCCGAGGGACTCTGTTGATGACTGGAGAACAGTAGGATTATGACTACCATAAAAACCAAGCATTTGGAAAGAATTGAAGGGAAAATCATTTTTAGTCACTTTTTAAAACTCACTCTGTTTTTATTGATATCCATCTAACTTAAATGCATGAAAAATCGGAAGAAAAGATGTCTTTGTTTCAAAATTTAAAAATCTTTGATTTAAAGCTGATAACCCTTGAACTTGAGTTCTCTGGTCCTCCAAGGAGACCTCCAGAAAAACCAGGAAAGACAAGACTTGATATTGCTGATATTTTTATGTAAAATGCAAGTGGAAAAGAAATTAAACAAAACAAAAATAAATCCAAACAAACTTTCAGGTTTTCTTTATACAGTAACTCCTCACTTAATGT
The DNA here is from genome assembly GCF_013100865.1 of Trachemys scripta elegans. Taxonomy (NCBI): domain Eukaryota; kingdom Metazoa; phylum Chordata; order Testudines; family Emydidae; genus Trachemys; species Trachemys scripta. The sequence goes on from NC_048299.1 coordinate 73,790,465, forward strand.
TGTAGTTATGTTCCTGAAAAATGTAACTTTACGTGAAACGATGTTAAGCGAATCCAATTTCCATTACATTAAATCCAATAAGAATTAATGTAAATGGCGGGGGGTTAGGTTCCAGGGCAGCTTCCCCTACTCTGCAAGCACCAGGGGTGGGAGGCTCAACCCTCAGCCCGCCCACTCCAACCCTTCCCCCAAGTCCCCATCCTTGACCTGCCTCTTCTCCCCTCCCACCTCCTCCCCCTTTACTTCGCACGCTGCGTCCTGGCTCCTCCCCCTCCCTCCCCTCCCTGATTCCTGTTGCTGCGTTTGGGATGCAGGGGAGGGAGGAGGGAGGCGCGCCAAGTCCTCGCTCCTCTCCCCTCCCCCCTGCCTCCAAAACACTGCAAGCCAGCTTATTGCCGCCAGCAGGAAGCGGGGGGAGGAAGGGGAAAGGCGCTGATCCGCGGGGTCTGCCGGTGGGCAGGAGGCGTGGGGGCTGGGGGGCGTAGGGAGGCTGCCAGCTGTGGAGAAAGCAGGCAGCCAAACAACACAAGAGTGGAGCATTGCACAACTTTAAATGAGTATGTTCCCTGATTGATCAGCAGCATAACAACGAAACAACGTAAGCGGGACGACTTTAGTTGAGGAGTTACTGTATATCATAAAGAACCACAAACTTTTTTTTTGTCTTTGTGGGTAATTTTTTAAATAAGTAAATTTAAGCAACAGTTTAAACCTACAAATTAGAAAATGTCTGCAGACAGCTTAAAAGCAGAAAGTGAAGAAACAAAGGCCAATATTAAAAACTGTTGGCTTTTGCAGTTGAGGAGCTCCTACTCACCCGGCTAATGGGAGTTTGGAAGTGGAATGCTGGTCTCATGAATTACAGTGTCACTTAAGATTTTCTTGTGTTTGAAATTGTCCTTTGTTTTTCTTGGTGTGGTGGTTTCTGAGCTGCTTGTCCTTGGAGCTACAAGAATTCCTCCATTTCCCTCTTTTTATTTTCCCAAACTCTAGTTATAGTGACCCTTTATCTGAAAAGGCCACAATTTGGCTTGCTTTGGAGCCCATTTAGCTCTATTATTAGTTTTGTCAGTGGGGTTGTTACACGTGGGCAAAGCATTCATTTTCCTCACAAGAGACTGAGTGTACAGTCTGCTCAGCACTTAGTCCCTACCAGCCCATGGCAAAGACTGGGAATTAGATCCACCTCATGTGTGTTGTGGTATTGCTAGACCACTAGACTGGCTTGATATTTGCTTTTATTGTCATTATAAATAACCATTGACAATGTTATCTAAATGCACAAAATAATAAATTTTAAGATATATCACAATTTTGTTAAATAAATGTTGTTTTGTTTAATTTTCTTAAGAGCTTGGCCACTCTGCTGATAACTTCACAGATCCTTAATCAATTTGTAGAAGCCTTACTTCCTTACTGGCTCCAAAAGAGACATAATAAGAAAGTGAAGAAGAGGGTCTACTCCATAAAAGTGGATACTGATCTTTCATTATTTGAGCAAGTCAACCTGGAAAAAGAAATGGGCACCTATCTTGTAAGTTGAACATATGATGCTTTGGTACAACTTTTGAAATTTACTGCTGACAAAAAGGGGCCATATGTTAATTTTAGATAACTGTAATGTAGTGGCTTGTGAAGAGAAGGAACTGTTTTATTTTAGACGGGAATTTGAAGATGTGGTGTAAACATTTTGGGTTTTGTGCGTTAGTCATTATGTGTCCCATACAAACAAACCACAGAACCATTGAGAAAGCTAAATTGCTAACATAACAACTGCTTCAGTCCTAAAGTAGGATATAAGTTGCTGAATCAGAAATATTTGGTCACTTTTTTACCAGCAGAAGGTAAAATAGCTTATTAGTCTAAGATGTTTTGTGCAAACAGATATGGAAAAAATCATGTTGCAATTTTAAATAAACAAGGGATGATACTAGAATACATTATACTCAGTTCTTTTGGTGCCTTTGGTATACATTACACTTGTGTGTCCTCTAGGGATATGAATATTCTAATTACTACCACTTCATAATTTCCACTGTTAAAAATCAAAGGATATGTCTAGAGCAGGGGTTCTCCAACTTCATTGCACCGCAACTGCCTTCAGACAAGAAAAATTACTACATGATCCCAGGAGGGGGAGCGAAGTCTGAGCTCGCCTGAGCGCTGCCGCTCTTGCGGGTGGGGGGGAAAGTGGGGCAGCCAAAACCCAAGCTCCACCACCCCAGGTGGAGGGGCCAACGCCAAAGCCAAGGGCATCAGCCCCAGGCAGGGGGCCTGTAACCTGAGTCCTGACACCCAGGGCTGAAGCCTGACACCTGGGTGGTGGGGCTTTTGGGCTTCAGCTTCAGCCCTGGGCTTCAGCAAGTATAAGCCAGCCCTGACCACTTTGGGGTCCCGACCCACAGTTTGAGAACGCTGGTCTAGAAGGTGTAACCTAACTCCTATTTTAAAACTTCTTTACTTTCTAGTTATTTCCACCTTTTTCTTGTTCTATGTCCCTGATTATGCTTACTAAAGATGCACACATCCCTGCCACCAGTGCAATGATATTCTCCAAAAATACCTGTGCCAGTGGTTTCTTGCTCATGAGTCTTTTGCTTCTAACAAAAGCCTATGAAGGAACTCCCATAGTTGAAATATTCTGAGATGTCGAGGCACCTCATGCACCCTTTTCCTAAGGTCAGTTCCTTTCTAATTGCCTTTGGTAGAGCTGCTACCGTGACTTATCAGTACTTTGACAATTGGTCTGGCTCACAGCATCTCTCAAAATTTGCAGCATTTCTGGTCTTCCATATCCTTGTTGGTCAGATTCTTAATTTAAAAAAAAACCTTTCTCGAATTCTGGTCCCTGTGTGCATTTCACTTTGGGTACGCATGCACACCAGGTGCCTGAGACGGGAAGGGTTTTTTCAGCAGCGTCTGCCTGTTGGTCTGTGCCAACGCCATTTGCCTCTTTGTGCTCCAGTCTGAGGGTATAAAGGGCGGTTCAGACTGAATGCCTCTCCAGTTCCTTCTCTACCGCTGCATGATACGAGACAGAACTTCTCCAGTGTCCTCTGAGTCTTTTTCTCTTTGAACCAGTAAGTATTTTAGGTTATTTAAATAGTTTTTGTTAGTTTAGTATAGTATTAGAGTTACATCATTAGATAGTATAGTCTGTGGCAGAGGGCCTTCCCCTCATCCTCCATACTAGGTCTATTGTGCCCCAAATCCTGACTTTAAGAAATCTCTGTCCTACTCTCAGGTGTTC